>NC_056430.1:74522520-74610020 GCF_018296145.1 Oncorhynchus tshawytscha
CTATAATACTTAGCTTTTGGATTACTATACTATCTACTCCATTCAGGTCTACAGAATTACAGAAGTGGGGCCATTGGGATTTATTTGAAGTTGGATAAATATAGAAAAATTGACCCAAGAGTTGTTCCTGATCAGATGATCTGACTGGGGAAGTTAAAGGAAAGACTGGAGTTGTTCCTGATCAGATGATCTGACTGGGGAAGTTAAAGGAAAGACTGGAGTTGTTCCTGATCAGATGATCTGACTGGGGAATAGTTATAGGAAGACACAGAGTTGTTCCTGATCAGATGATCTGACTGGGGAAGTTAAAGGAAAGACCAGAGTTGTTCCTGATCAGATGATCTGACTGGGGAAGTTAAAGGAAGACCCAGAGTTGTTCCAGATCAGCTGATCTGACTGGGGAAGTTAAAGGAAGACCCAGAGTTGTTCCTGATCAGCTGATCTGACTGGGGAGTAGCTAAAGGAAAGACCAGAGTTGTTCCTGATCAGATGATCTGACTGGGGAATAGTTTTCATTTTTAAAATTGTATTTCACCTTTATTTAACCAGGTAGGCTAGTTGAGAACAAGTTCTCATTTGCAACTGTGACCTGGCCAAGATAAAGCATAGCAATTCGACACATACAACACAGAGTTACACATGGAATAAACAAAACATACAGTCAATAATACAGTAGAACAAAAGAAAACAAAAAGTATATATACAGTGAGTGCAAATGAGGTAAGTTAAGGCAATAAATAGGCCATGGTGGCGAAGTAATTACATTATAGCAAATAAACACTGGAATGGGAGATGTGCAGAAGATGAATGTGCAAGTAGAGATACTGGGGTTCAAAGGAGCAAGATAAATAAATCAATACAGTATGGGGATGAGGTAGGTAGATAGGCTGTTTACAGATGGGCTATGTACAGGTGCAGTGATCTGTTAATCTGCTCTGACAGCTAATGCTTAAAGCTAGGAAGGGAGATGTGAGTCTCCAGTTTCAGAGATTTTTACAGTTCGTTCCAGGCATTGGCAGCAGAGAACTGGAAGGAAATACGACCAAAGGAGGAATTGTCTTTGGGGGTGACCAGTGAGATATACCTGCTGGAGCGGGTGCTGCTATGGTGACCAGTGAGCTGAGATAAGGCGGGGCTTTACCTAGCAGAGACTTGTAGATAACCTGTAGCCAGTGGGTTTGGCGACGAGTATGAAGCAAGGGCCAACCACAACGAGAGCGTACAGGTCGCAATGGTGGGTAGTGTATGGGGCTTTGGTGACACAACGGATGGCACTGTGATAGTAGAGTGTTGGAGGCTATTTTATAGATGACATCACCGAAGTCGAGGATTGGTTGGATGGTCAGTTTTACAAGGGTATGTTTGGCAGCATGAGTGAAGGATGCTTTGTTGCGATATAGGAAGCCGATTCTATATTTAATTTTGGATTGGAGATGCTTAATGTGAGTCTGGAAGGAGAGTTTACAGTCTAACCAGACACCCAGGTATTTGTAGTTGTCCACGTATTCTAAGTCAGAGCCGTCCAGAGTAGTGATGCTGGACGGGCGAGCGGGTGCGTGCAGTGATTGATTGAATAGCATACATTTAGTTTTACCTGCGTTGCAACAATTTCGGCAGATCATTTTGGAAAGAGAGGGTCCAGATTGTCTAGCCCGGCTGATTTGTATGGGTCCAGATTTTGCCGCTCTTTCAGAACATCAGCTTTCTGGATTTGGGTGATGGAGTGGGGGCTTTGGCGGGTTGCTGTGGAGGGTGCCGGGCAGTTGACCGGGGTAGGGGTAGCCAGGTGGAAAGCATGGCCAGCCGTAGAGAAATGCTTATTGAATGCTTATTGAAATTTGGTGGTAACAGTGTTTCCTAGCCTCAGAGCAGTGGGCAGCTGGGAGGAGGTGCTCTTATTCTCCATGGACTTTACAGTGTCCCAGAACTTTTTTGAGTTAGTACTACAGGATGCAAATTTCTGTTTGAAAAAGCTTGCCTTAGCTTTCCTGACTGCGTGTGTATATTTGTTCCTGACTTCCCTGAAAAGTGGAAGGTTAAAGGAAAGATCAGAGTTGTTCCTGATCAGCTGATCTGACTGGGGAATAGATAAAGGAAAGACCAGAGTTGTTCCTGATCAGCTGATCTGACTGGGGAATAGATAAAGGAAAGACCAGAGTTGTTCCTGATCAGCTGATCTGACTGGGGAATAGATAAAGGAAAGACCAGAGTTGTTCCTGATCAGCTGATCTGACTGGGGAATAGTTAAAGGAAAGACCAGAGTTGTTCCTGATCAGCTGACATGACTGGGGAATAGTTAAAGGAAAGACCAGAGTTGTTCCTGATCAGCTGATCTGACTGGGGAATAGATAAAGGAAAGACCAGAGTTGTTCCTAGTCATGTCAGATGGTTAGAAAACCTCCTGTCCTACTAGTGGAAATGTGATTGTTTGTTATTCTTTGATTGGTTATGGCCTTCACTAACGAGCATTATGATTGTCCCTTCTCTACTGGTGGGTGGGAATACTATAGTTGCCATGGTATCATTGGACGAGCCTCTGGACCTGAAGCTTCCACAGGCCAATGGGAGGGTCAGGTTGGGAAAGAGGGCATGTTCGGCCTCCATCTGCGCCCCCCTCAGTGCCACACGACAACGTCTGCTACGTAACCTACCGATGACCTACCCCTCACCACCTCCCTCTCCAGGTAAACACACACTCTCTCTCTCTCGCTCTCTCTCACACACACACTACCCCTCACCACCTCCCTCTCCAGGTAAACACACACACTCTCTCTCTCTCTCGCTCTCTCTCTCTCTCTTACTCTCTCTCACACACACACTACCCCACACCACACACACATAAATCCCTCTATTCATTTCTAGTTGTTTTAGAGGCCAGTGAGTCCATGTGTGTGTCCCAAGTGGCACCGTATTCCCTTTACAGTGCACTTGGCCCATATGGCTCTGGTTAAAAGTAGTACACTATGTAGGGAAAGGTACCATTTGGGACATGGACCACGTCTCAAATCAACATCATGCTCCTCTCATTACCCACTGTTGTATACACTTAAAATGTCGTTATGGAGTGTGAGTGTGTCATTATGGACAGCAGAGTGGCACTGCAGACTGCAGCTGAACACTCAGTATTATGCCAACGACAGCCTCGCTAACCAATGATAGCCTCGCTAACCAATGATAGCCTCGCTAACCAATGATAGCCTCGCTAACCAATGATAGCCTCGCTAACCAATGATAGCCTCGCTAACCAACGTCAGCCTCGCTAACCAACGACAGCCTTGCTAACCAATGATAGCCTCGCTAACCAACAATAGCCTCGCTAACCAACGATAGCCTCGCTAACCAGCGACAGCCTTGCTAACCAACGACAGGCTCGCTAACCAACGACAGCCTCGCTAACCAATGATAGCCTCGCTAACCAACAATAGCCTCGCTAACCAACGATAGCCTCGCTAACCAGCGACAGCCTTGCTAACCAATGATAGCCTCGCTAACCAACGACAGCCTCGCTAACCAATGATAGCCTCGCTAACCAACAACAGCCTCGCTAATCAATGATAGCCTCGCTAACTAACGACAGCCTCGCTAACCAACGATAGCCTCGCTAACCAAAGATAGCCTTGCTAACCAATGCTGACCTCACCCCCTCTCCCCCACCAGGTACCCCCTTGTACCAGCAGGAGAGGGCAGGTTCCTGCACCCCCTGCCATGGACCTGAGTCTCTCCCCCTCCTTCCGACATTCCCCCTCTCCCTCCCCCTCCTCCCGCCATGCACCCTCCCCCTCTGCCTCCCCCTCCTCACCCCTGGACTACCCACCCAGCTGCAGCCCAGCCACACCCATCTACTCCAGGGTAAGTCAGTGTGTCTACGTGCCACAGGAGATTGGTGGCACCTTCATTAGGGAGATCGGGCTCATGGTAATGACTGGAACGCAATAAGTGGAATGGTATGAAATACATCAAACGTAGTTTCCATGTGTTTGATGCCAATCCATGTACTCTGTTCCAGACATTATTATGAGCCGTCCTCCCCTCAGCAGTCTCCACTGGTGCGTGCGTGTGTGACAGGGAGGAAGAAGTTGCCCCTAGCTACAGATCTAGGATCAGCTTATTCAAGCATAACATAGCATAACATAGTCAGGGGAATAACGTAAAACTGATCTTAGGTCAGTATGTGTAGGGGCAACTTGATCCTACTCTGAGTCAAACCAATGTGCAATGATGGGTGGGGTGACAGCCAGATGAGCCTGTATGTAATAAACTTGGGCCTGTATTCACAAAGACACTCAGAGTAGGAGCCTCTAACTTATCCATTATGATTTAAAAGGCAGAATTGATATTCGATGAACACTCCTACTCTGAGACGCTTTGTGAATACAGCCCGTGGTGTGAGAAACATTTGGAAAATGTAATGGTGACAGTTTTACTTAACACATAACTGACCTAATTTGTGTCTGAAGGGAAAAAAAGATTTAGTAAGAGAGAAGAGAGTTCTCTCTATAGCGCTTCTTAGTATAGAGGTTCATCTTAGGGAGTGTGTGAGTGCATGTGTGTGTGTCTACGTGTGGCAGGCAGTCCAGTCAGAATGTGGGATAGTTGATTAGTGAATACACTCCACACATAGTGGACAGAAGTGAATTAAATCTGTAGTGAATCTAATTTGCCAGCACGCTGTCTGCACACAGGCATACTGTGGTTCTCACTTAATCAGATTTAAAACAGGGCTGGAGGGGTAAAAGACGGACAGACAGACAGACAGACAGACGGACAGACAGATGGGCAGACAGACAGACGGGCAGACAGACAGACAGACAGACAGATGGGCGGACAGACAGACAGACAGATGGGCAAACAGACAGACAGACAGATGGGCAGACAGACAGACAGACGGATGGACGGACAGACGGACAGAGAGGCAGACAAACGGACAGAGAGACAGACAGGCAGGCAGACAGATGGGCAGACAGACAGACAGGCAGACAGATGGGCAAACAGACAGACGGGCAGACAGACAGACAAATGGGCATACAGACAGACAGAGAGACAGACAGGCAGGCAGACAGACAGGTGGACAGACAGACAGACAGGCAGACAGACAGACAGACAGACAGACAGACAGACAGACAGACAGACAGACAGACAGACAGACAGACAGGCAGGCAGGCAGGCAGGCAGGCAGGCAGGCAGACGGACTGTGCCCTTAGTTGACACACTCTCATCCTCTCTCTCTCTCTCTCTCTCTCTCTCTCTCTCTCTCTCTCAGGAAGCAGCTCTCCCTCGTTACCTGGAAGGCGGTGCTTCTCCGCAGGGCTTCCAGATCTTCCTGCCAATCGGGACCACAGGGGGCGGGTTCAACCTGCCCTCCTCCATGTTCATTGGTCAGCCCGGGGAGAAGCGGGCGTCACCCGATCCCTCATCGGACGAGCAGCTGGCCTGCCGTTGGATGAAGGTATGTGATTGACAGGTGAACAGGAGAGGGGGTGTGTGTGTGGATGGGATAGAGTACCCTGGGATGCATTCAGAATCGTAACGTTGCAAAACTCTTCGCAACAGTTTACTGTTTATACCTGTATTTCCTTTGTACTCACACACTCATAATGTTCCCGACAAATGTACATCCATCCATCGATTCAGAACACATTACTATCTGAATTGCACTGCGATAACTGTCAGCATGTACTTCAAATGTGTGGAAGTATGAGTATGACTTTTTCATATACAGCATATACATGTATCATATGCTCAGCTCCAGTTCACTTACCTGAAATGCTCTAGTCTAAATGGACTCTTCCCCCATTCTCCCTCTCGCTCTCTCTCTCTCCTTCCCTCTCTCTACCTCTCCCTCATCCCTCTCTTCCTCCCTCTCTCCTTCCCTTTCTCTCTACCTCTCCCTCATCCCTCTCTTCCTCCCTCTCTCACTGTACTCTCTCCTTCCCTTTCTCTCTACCTCTCCCTCATCCCTCTCTTCCTCCCTCTCTCTCTGTACTCTCTCCTTCCCTTTCTCTCTAACTCTCCCTCATCCCTCTCTCTCTGTACTCTCTCCTTCCCTTTCTCTCTACCTCTCCCTCATCCCTCTCTCTCTGTACTCTCTCCTTCCCTTTCTCTCTACCTCTCCCTCATCCCTCTCTTCTTCCCTCTCTCTCTGCTCTCTCTCCTTCCCCTTCTCTCTACCTCTCCCTCATCCCTCTCTTCTTCCCTCTCTCTCTGCTCTCTCTCCTTCCCCTTCTCTCTACCTCTCCCTCATCCCTGTCTTCCTCCCTCTCTCTCTGCTCTCTAGTGCCACCTGCTGTTTGACTCGTTACAGGACCTGGTGGATCACATCAATGACTACCATGTCAAACCTGAAAAGGATTCTGGGTACTGCTGCCACTGGGAGGGCTGTGCCCGCAACGGGAGGGGATTCAACGCTAGGTAGGAGGGGCTTATTCTTCAGCGTATAGGTATGAGGGTTTCTGATCTTCAGATATGAAGGTGCCCCTAATCAGATTTAAAAATGGATAAAAAAATATTCGGACTCTTTTTTAACATATTACTATAAAGACATACACTGAGTGTACCAAACATTACGAACACCTGCTCTTTCCATGACAGACTGACCAGGTGAATCTAGGTGAAAGCTATGATCCCTCATTGATGTCACCTGTTAAATCCACTTCAATCCGTGTACAGTCGTGACCAAAAGTTTTGAGAATGACACAAATATTGATTTCCACAAAGTTTGCTGCTTCATTGTTTTTAGGTATGTTTGTCAGATGTTACTATGGAATACTGAAGTATAATTACAAGCATTTCATAAGTGTCAAAGGCTTTTATTGACAATTACATGAAGTTGATGCAAAGAGTCAATATTTGCAGTGTTGACCCTTCTTTTTCAAGACCTCTGCAATCCACCCTGGCATGCTGTCAATTAACTTCTGGGCCACATCCTGACTGATGGCAGCCCATTCTTGCATAATCAATGCTTGGAGTTTGTCAGAATTTGTGGGTTTTTGTTTGTCCACCCACCTCTTGAGGATTGACCACAAGTTCTCAATGGGATCAAGGTCTGGGGAGTTTCCTGGCCAAGGACCCAAAATATCGATGTTTTGTTCCCTGAGCCACTTAGTTATCATTTTTGCCTTATGGCAAGGTGCTCCATCATGCTGGAAAAGGCATTGTTCATCACCAAACTGTTCCTGGATGGTTGGGAGAAGTTGCTCTCGAAGAATGTGTTGGTACCATTCTTTATTCATGGCTGTGTTGTGAGTAGGCCCACTCTCTTGGCTGAGAAGCAACCCCACACATGAATGGTCTCAGGATGCTTTACTGTTGGCATGACCCAGGACTGATGGTAGCTGATTTTTTCTGGATGCCCCAAACAATCGGAAAGGGGATTTATCAGAGAAAAGCACTTTACCCCAGTCCTCAGCAGTCCAATCCAAAAAATCTGTCTCTCACAGTTGAAGTGTACCTATGATAAAAATTACAGACCTCTACATGCTTTGTAAGTAGGAAAACCTGCAAAATCGGCATTGTATCAAATACTTGTTCTCCCCACTGTATATATGTGTGTAAAGCTTTATTCACTCTGTGTGTGTGTGTGTGTGTGATCCCCCCCAGGTACAAGATGTTGATCCACATCAGGACTCACACCAATGAGAAGCCTCACCACTGTCCCACCTGCAACAAGAGCTTTTCTCGCCTGGAGAACCTCAAGATACACACACGCTCACACACAGGTCAGTACACACACAGGTCAGTACACACACACAGGTCAGTACACACACAGGTCAGTACACACACACAGGTCAGTACACACACACAGGTCAGTACACACACACAGGTCAGTACACACACAGGTCAGTACACACACACAGGTCAGTACACACACACAGGTCAGTACACACACAGGTCAGTACACACACAGGTCAGTACACACACACAGGTCAGTACACACACAGGTCAGTACACACACAGGTCAGTACACACACAGGTCAGTACACACACAGGTCAGTACACACACACAGGTCAGTACACACACACAGGTCAGTACACACACACAGGTCAGTACACACACACAGGTCAGTACACACACACAGATCAGTACACACACACAGGTCAGTACACACACAGGTCAGTACACACACAGGTCAGTACACACACACAGGTCAGTACACACACACAGATCAGTACACACACACAGGTCAGTACACACACAGGTCAGTACACACACACAGGTCAGTACACACACAGGTCAGTACACACACAGGTCAGTACACACACACAGGTCAGTACACACACAGGTCAGTACACACACACAGGTCAGTACACACACACAGGTCAGTACACACACAGGTCAGTTTGATTATTTTTGCTAAAGAACAGCAGTTTATTTCCCCTCTAAAGGCTGTCTCTCTTTCTTAGGAAACCGCGGGGGTAAGAGTCCGCTGTGCTGTTATGTCAGAACCTCTCGCAGTGTTTTTTTATTGTGGTTGTGGGGTACTTCGGGTCAGATTAAAGGCATGCATACATGTCGCACACACACCGGCATATCATCTTTAATGCACACCGTCATTTAAAGATGCTTTTCTGGCATGCCTGTCCAAGAAGAAATGCTAATACCATATGCATTCCAAAATCTGAAGATCTGTCAGTTGACAAGACAATTCACATCCATCCTTCTCTCCTCTTTCCCTCTCCCAGGAGAGAAGCCGTACATCTGTCCATACGAGGGCTGCAGCAAGCGCTACTCCAACTCCAGCGACCGCTTCAAGCACACGCGTACCCACTACGTGGACAAGCCCTACTACTGCAAGATGGCTGGCTGCCTTAAACGCTACACCGACCCCAGCTCCCTCCGCAAACACATCAAGGCCCACGGACACTTCGTCGCGACCCAGGAACAGGCCTCCTCAGCCGGGCTCGGGGTGTTCCTCAAAGGGGGTGGTCTCCACGGAGGTAACGGTGGAGGGGTCTCAGAGATGGGCTATGTCGGCGGGGCCCATATTATCATCCCAGGAGGGGCCGCCATGGCTTCTCTCCTAGGGGGCCACCATCTAGGGGCCTCGCTGCCTCTCTCGGCCATGTGTGGCCCCCTGGATCTCAGCAGACTAGGTCACCCTGGAGCCTCCTTGTTCTCACTAGGTAGTGGAGGTGGGGGATTGGGTTGGTGTGATTCCTCCCTGCTCCCGTTTGGACTCTCGACTGCATCCGTGTTTGGGTTGGCTTCCATGGGTCTGGGGCGGCTAGGGAGAGGGGAGAGCAGGAGGGAGGGGGAGGAGGAGGACGGATGTGAAGAGGAGAGGGAGGATGAGGTATTGAATTTGTCTGCGGGAGGGTACGGAGGGACAGGGGCGGGGCGGGACCTCCCCTCCTGGGTGGTGATTCAATCCCCTGGGGCACTGGTGCTCAAACCAGCTGTTGTTAGCTAGGGCCAGGGTATGTGTGTGCTCAGCTTGGGACACGTGCTCACACGCCTGTTGCTACGATCAAGGGACAGGGTGTGTGTGTAAGTTTCTGTGTGTGTGTTTGTGCCTAAACGATGCCTCGGAGCTGAAAGTTGGTGTGTGTGGAGGGGGAGGGGGAGGGGGAGGGTTAGGTGCTTTATAAAAGCTGTGTGGGGGTCAAAGGTAATTCTCCTTTTCAGACATAAAAAAAACTCTGATCATTTCAACACAAAACAGTAACAGCAGGCTGAAGAAAACAACAAGAAAACTATGGAAATGTACCTCAAACATTCCCTATGGACTTTTTCAATGGACTTTTCCCAATGGACATCCCTAATTGACATTCCCAAATGATTTGTGTGGCAACACAGTTGGATTTATGTAATCACCATTATGATGTAAAGAAGAAGCAGCAGTTATTGAGAGAATTGAGGTAATATGCTCCTGTGTGTTTTGTTAGTCATCATTTGTATGCAGCACAGACCCTATGGACTATAACCGATAACAGCTACTGTTAGTCTGGATAGTCACTATAACAGTGGGTTTTATATCAGTGTATTTAACTATTATGGCCACCAGGGGGAGGTAGAGAGTCAGGTACATTTTGTCTAATCTTTCTAGCCTCACATCAGAACTGAATTGTTCTGTGTGGACGTTGTCTGTAGCCACAGATCTTGGGTCAGTGTACCATCCTTAACCATTAGAAAATGCGAAACTGACCTTAGATCAGTGTCTAGGGACAACTTTATTCTCCTTCCTCCCCCTCTACTCAGTCTCTAGACTCACAACAACAAACAGCCTTTAAAATCCCCTGTAGGGAATAGGCTCCCAAGGTTACAAGGTAGTCAGTGGAAATCTGTGGTACACACACTACAGAGCAAACACAGTCTTGTTGAAGCATGTCGTATGTCAAACTACATTCTACATGCGTCTATGGGGTGGATTCTAACTTCCACTTTAGTCAAACATTGATGACAATGGGAGACTAAGTTCAAATGTAACTAGAAGTTTAGGATTTGCCTTTGTTATATATATTTTTTTTTTTACACAGGCAGGGCTAGGGGTAGCCTTCACTCATGTTACCCTAGGGTCCTTTGAGCTAAGAATTTGGTATTTAGTTCCATTGTCATGTGACTGCCACCTGCATAGTTGTAAGGTTGGTTGCCAGGACGACAGAGGTGTGGTTTGGCTAAGAAAGGCTATGATGTTTCACTGACAATGAACCGCACCTTCCTCTCCCCTCAACCAACCTACTTGACCTGCAGTGGCTTCACACACCTAGGCTGCATCTGAAATGACACCCTATCCCTGTATAGTGTTCCCTAAAAGGTAGTGCACTGTAAAGGGAATAGTGTGCCATTTCAGTCGCATACCTCATGCTTTATGACTGACGATCAAATTCAATAACGTTGAATGAATTAAGCTTAAATTAACCTATATCTTGTATGTTTTTACCCTACAAATGGATCAAATCTGGTGTGGTCCCAACAGCAAACAGCCTTTAAAATCTTCTGTAGGGAATAGGCTCCTGAAGTTACGAGGTAATGAGTGGAACCGCTTGTATAGCTATGACATCTCTGTGTCTTTTCATCACTTCTGCAAACAAGTAAAACCAGTTTTATTTGTCTTTCTGGTTAAGACGAGACGTTTCTGTTGAATGTTGAAGTTGTTCCTCTCTCTAGCTTATTTTGTCCCAAATGGCACCCTATTCCCTATGTAGTGTGCTACTTTTGACCAGAGCCCTGGTCAAAAGTAGTGCACTACATAGGGACCAGGTTGCCATTTGGGGCGCAAACAAAGACAAGGATCCTATGTCAGGATCTACAAACCCAACGATGACGCATTAACCCTTTGTGCGACAGACATTTCTCAATAAAGCCGACAAACCTCATAAAAGTATTATTTGCTAATAGCTTATCCACCACAAGGTAGGGATTGGTATTTGATCTGCACAACTTACCTGGCATCCAGTATTATTGGCCAAGTTAGGGATTTCTATTTGATCCAGGTTTTATTGATTAGATAAGTAGACCCAATGTAAACAGAAGTGTGTACATAACTGTGTAGTACTTATCATAGCTTCATTATTTGTATTTATTCACAGACAAACCACTCAAAATAATACTTAGTCGTTGTTGTCAGTACAACGTAACAACGTGCGACTCGACCATGCCGGTTTAATTTAAATGTAGTTACAAACCAGGAACTGTAAGATTGATTGGGAAAAACCTGAGACTTCAGGTTCCCATATTGAGGTAACACAGAAAGTACAAATAGGACAGAGGTGAATGTACATATGAAGTCTACATATGCACAAAGGGTTAACATGACACTATGGCCTCCCTATTGCAGGCCAGCATCTGATATCATTTCTTATCCTCGTTTGCACATTAAGATTTGCAATTATTATGATGTATTTTTTTATGTTTCCAAGTGCCTGGTATGTATCATAAGTGAAATATACTGAAATACACACAGCACATTCAATGAAGTACAGGTACATGTAATGCAAATGTATAAATGTAGGTATTTGTTCCAAAGGGTCAACGCTTTACTGACTGTTTAGAGATGACAGAAGGTGTGATTGGTGACATCATAGCATTGTGTGCTTTCAGTTTTTTTACGAGGACTGTTAAACGGAATGTGTCGTTAATGACGAAGACGTGACGTCAATAAACAAAGATAAACAAATTAAGTGGCATTGTTGTGTCACCTGTGTGTGTGTTCATCAACTCTCCTGGGTTGTAAGGCAAGTAGTGTGTTATGCCGTGTGTGTGTGTGTGTGTGTGTGTGTGTGTGTATGTGTGTGTGTGTGTGTGTGTGTGTGAGTATGTGTGTGTGTGTGTGTTTAGGCCTACTGTCTGCAATCAGTGTAAGAAAGAAAGATACGTTTCCCCTTGTAGCCTGACAACGTCCAAAGTCAACAAAACCATAACACTTTACAACACCGAAGCAGGCGCTCTCACACACACGCACACACACACACCACACAGACACAACCCCCCACCTCCCACACACACTTGTTTCCTCATCTCTCCTCCTGCCCTCCTCTCCTCCTCTGCCCTTCCCCTGTCACACACTCACCCTACCCTGTAGGCTACAGAACACCTGTGAAGCTACACCAACTCCAGCATAGACACATTGACGTGTGAGGCTCAGAGCCCACCTGGAGTGTGTTCTATTGGATAGAGCTGAAACACAGGGGAGGGAGGTGCTGGGATTGTCCTGGGTTGGTCGTACACACACACACGAGGGGTGTTCTCTTCTTCACCAGTCACTGCCACAAGGATCCATGGTCTCTCTGAGGAGGGGAACTGTCTGCACTCATGGAGAAACAAGGAGGAAATGGATGTAAACGGTAAGCAAGCACAGCCAATGACATCTCTCTGCTCTTCTCAGGATAAACTAACTGATGTACAATCAACCAGCGCTAGCCAATAGGGTCCAGTTTTACAGTGCTTTACAGTAACCAGTTACTAACTAGATCAACTACACGTTACTTCTAGCCAATAGGGTCCAGTTTTACAGTGCTTTACAGTAACCAGTTACTAACTAGATCAACTACACGTTACTTCTAGCCAATAGGGTCCAGTTTTACAGTGCTTTACAGTAACCAGTTACTAACTAGATCAACTACACGTTACTTCTAGCCAATAGGGTCCAGTTTTACAGTGCTTTACAGTAACCAGTTACTAACTAGATCAACTACACGTTACTTCTAGCCAATAGGGTCCAGTTTTACAGTGCTTTACAGTAACCAGTTACTAACTAGATCAACTACACGTTACTTCTAGCCAATAGGGTCCAGTTTTACAGTAAATGTCCCAAATTGTATGTACATGGTAGGTACAAAAGGTAAGAGGATCATATATGTGCGCTTCTCATTGCTTACTCAATCAATCCCATTTATCTATAAAGCCATTTTTACATTGGCTGTAAAATAAGAGTGATTTAAAAGTAACCAGTTACTAACTAGATCATACTTCTGTATGTATTTACATGTTTGTAACTTTAGATAGACAGACACAGTGTCTACTGTAGAACCTAAGCCATAGATTTGAATAGGGTAACATTTACCTAGAATATGTTGACATCAGGCCATTTCTATTGGCCCTAGTCATAAATAGAATGTTTGGCGTTCTCTGAGAAAATTACCCTAAAAGGAGAAGAATACATAGCTGAAGAATGTATGTAATGATGTGGAATATGTGCAGGTATATACTTAATTTTATATACTTATTATGTACTTATTGAAATACATTAAATTAGCTGTACAGTGTATTAAAGATGGTATCTTTGTCCAGATTGTATTTATAAAGCTATTTTTACAGCAGTAGTTGTCACTAAGTGCTTTGACAGTAACATGGTCAGTCACTTCAAAGAAGCAAAAATATGCAAATAAGTCCAAATGAAATCAAATCAAACGTTATTTGTCACATGCGCCAAATACAACAGGTGTAGTAGACCTTACCGCGAAATGCTTACTTACAAGCCCTTAACCAACAATGCAGTTGTAAGAAAATAGAGTTAAGAAAATATTTACTAAATAAACTAAAGTTTGAAAAAAAGATACATAACAACAATAATGACGCTATATACAGGCGGTACCGTTTCCGAGTCAAGTAGAAGACTACGGTAAAATGCACTGTATTTTTCAAAATAAGAGAAGGTAGGGTTTGAATAACGTATAGCGTAGACAAAATATACCCCAAGAGTAGTTTAACTTTGAGTTAAATTATTTTTTGATTTTCTGACCAATACATGTTTTATTTTGAGTGTCGACAGCAAACAACCGTTTAAGTAAACTGACTGGAAAGGATCGTGCGGAAATAGAACCCCAACATAGATCGTATCTCCTTCACAGTGAAAGCATGCTTCTCTTTTATCTGATCAGATATGAACACAGTTCCCCTTATGACACTGATGAAGCCCTGTTAGGTGAAAACTAAAGATGGAATACATTTGAATTTACTTCCCTGTAGATAGATAATAATGACTGTTTTGGTCTAAAAGTAGGCTACGTCAATAATCTATACCTACATGTGCGCTGGGTTTCCCCCTTTTTCATTCCCTGACTGTAGGCAGGTTTCCATTGACCCAGGTTAATTCGATGAAAGCAATGTTGCTAAAAAAAATCATTGCGACATGGCAGATGGCATATCACAGGAGGTTGGTGGCACCTTAATTGGGGAGGACAGGCTCGTGGTAATACCTGGAGCGGAATGAGTAGAATGGCATCAAACACACAGTTAGATGCCATTCCATTGGCTCTGCTCCAGCCCTCATTATGAGCCATCCTCCCCTCAGCCATCCTCCCCTCAGCCATCCTCCCCTCAGCAGCCTCCACTGTGGCAGACACAGAAAACACTTTCTAAAGCCTGACAACATTGTTATCCGTTCCACAGCAGTGGGATTTTCTTTTGTCGAACTTTCTTTATTGCAACAATTGATTATTTTTCAACTCTAAAAGTCATGTTTCTTTGCAGGACAATGATTGTCCTGACTTTCAAGAATGTTGTTTTGCCTTGCTTTTCTGGTTGGCTGGCAAGTTTCACCATCCAATTATTTCAGATCTACAAGAGTGTAGGTTTCACCATGGCACGTACGTGGTGGTACCTGGCGGTGCCTGGCGGTGCCTGGCGGTACCTAGCGGTGCCTGGCGGTGCCTGGCGGTGCCTGGCGGTGCCTGGCGGTGCCTGGCGGTACCTGCTGCCCCATATACATAGACATGGAACCACTGGTCACTTGTTTTTTAAATATTTTAATTTGATTTAACTAGTCAAGTCAGTTAAGAACAAATTATTATTCACAATAATGGCCTATATATATATATCAGACAAAACACACATCATGACACTAGTCACATTAATAATAATGTTTACATACTGCTTTACTAATTTCATATGCATATACTGTATTATATTCTGCTGTATTTTAGTCAATGCCAGTCCAACATTGCTCGTCCTAATTTTGACATATTTCTTAATTCCACTCTTTTACTTTTAGATTTGTGTGTATTGTTGTGAATTGTTAGAGCTAGGAACACAAGCATTTCTCTACATCTGCTAAATATGTGTATGTGACCAATAATATTTTATTTTATTTGACATGACAATTATTAGAATATAGCAAATATTAGTAAATGATTGCATTCTATACATGCTGACTTTCGCGGGCTATAGGTGGGAAACAGATAGGTGGGAAACAGATAGGTGGGAAACAGATAGGTAGGAAACAGATAGGTGGGAAACAGATAGGTGGGAAACAGATAGGTGGGAAACAGATAGGTGGGAAACAGATAGGTGGGAAACAGATAGGTGGAAACAGAAGGTGGGAAACAGATAGGTGGAAACAGATAGGTGGGAAACAGATAGGTAAAACAGATAGGTAAAACAGATAGGTGGGAAACAGATAGGTAGGAAACAGATAGGTGGGAAACAGATAGGTGGGAAACAGATAGGTGGGAAACAGATAGGTGGGAAACAGATAGGTGGGAAACAGATAGGTGGGAAGGCATACAGGATATCAACTATTTATTAACGCGCAATTTCCCTCAATGCATAATCGAAACACTTCGACCACTAACTACATTTTTATTCAACACTGTAGAGGGTCACGCCCCTCTGACTTTCTCCACCAATGGCTTTTGAGAACAAGACGTGGCAAGAGGACGGGAGTCAAGGACAAAAATATTTATCCCTAACCCATCCTCTAAAACAGTGTTTCCCAACCCTAGTCCTCCAGTACCCTCTCCAGAACACTTTTTCATTGTAGCCCTGGACAGACACGCCTCATTCAACTCATTGAGGGTTTGATGATTAGTTGACAAGTTGAATCAGGTGTGATTGTCCAGGCTTACAATGAAAATGTGTACTGTTGGGGAACTGGAGGAACAGGGTTGGGAACCACTGCTCTAAAAGAGCAGCTATATTCTAAGGAATGGTAGAGCCAAGCAACCTAAGCAAATATAGTTTTATGAATGACAGATGAGACATTTATATATCACTATTTTGACAGGATCTAACGTACGGAAGACTATCAAATCAATGCTTCGTAAACAACAGGTGTAGACTAACAATTAAATGATTACTTATGGCCCTTCCCAATAATGCAGAGAGAAGATTTTTGAAATTATACAAATAATAATAACACCAGGAATAAATACACAATGAGAAACGATAACTTGGCTATATACACAGGGTACCAGTACCAAGTCGATGTGCAGGGGTACGAGGTAATAACATGGCTATATACACTGGGTACCAGTACCAAGTCGATGTACCGGGTGTACGAGGTCATTTAAATATGTACATATTGGATAAAGTGACTAGGCAACAGGATAGATAATAAACAGTAGCAGCAGTGTATTTGATGAGTCAAACGAGTTAGTGCTAAAAGCGTCCATGCAGATAGTCTGGGTAGCTATTTGGTTAACTACACTACATGGCCACAAGTGTGTGGACACCCCATCAAATTAATGGATTTGGGCTATTTTAGCCACATCCGTTGCTGACAGGTGTAAAAAAAATGTAGCACCCCGCCATGCAATCTCCATAGACAAACATTGTCAGTAGAATGGCTCATACTCAAGGGCTCAGTGGCTTTCAAGGTGGCAGCGTCATAGGATGCTACCTTTTCAACATGTCTGTTCGTCAAATTCCGGCCCTGGTAGAGCTGCCCTGGTCAACTGTAAGTGCTGTTATCGTCAAATGTAAAAGTCTAGGAGCAACAACGGCTCTGCCACGAAGTGGTAGGCCACACAAGCTTACAGAACGGGACCGCAGAGTGCTGAAGCGCGTAGTGGGTAAAAATCATCTGTCTTCAGTTGCAACACACACTACCAAGTTCCAAACTGCCTCTGGAAGCAACATCAGCACAATAACTGTTCGTAGTGAGCTTCATGAAATGGGTTTTCATGGCCGAGCCACCGCACACAAGCCTAAGATCACCATGCACAATGCCAAGCATCGGCTGGAGTTGTGTAAAGCTCGCTGTCATTGGCGGAGTGATGAATCACGCTTCACCATCTGGCAGTCCGACGGATGAATCTGGGTTTGGTGGATGCCAGGAGACCACTACCTGCCCCAATGCATAGTGCCAACTGTCAAGTTTGGTGGATGAGGAATATTGGTCTGGGGCTGTTTTTCATGGTTCGGGCTAGGCCCCTTAGTTCCAGTGAAGGGAAATTGTAATGCTACAGCATACAGTGACATTCTATATGATTCTGTGCCTTCCCAGAAGAGTGGAGAATGTTATAGCAGCAAAGGGTGGACCAACTCCATATTAATGCCCATGATTTTGGAATGAGATGTTTGAGGAGCAGGTGTCCACATACTTCTGGTCATGTAGTGTATTTCATCCAAGTCCTTGTGGTGAGATACACACTGTAGGTAGAGACAGTTGAGTTGTGTGTGTAGCAGTCTTATGGCTTGGGGGTAGCAGCTTTCAGGGTCCTTTGGTTTCAGACTTGGTGCATCGATACCACTTGCAGTGCGGTAGCAGAGAGAACAGTCTATTTTAACAGAATAGTACTCAGTTGTCTGTGACAATTTTTAGGGTCTTCCTCTGTCACCGCCTGAAATGGGAAATGGAGGTCCTGGGTGGCAGGGAGCTCTGCCCCAGTGATGTACTGGGCCGGACGCACGACCTACCCTCTGTAGTACAACAGTATTTTTAATGGTGATGGGGGGGGTACTTTGAATTGTTTTCACGGATAGTACTTTAGAACTTGAAATACTTTGAGAATAAAGTTGAAATTATTATTTTTTTGAATAAAGTCAAAACACAATTTCGAGAATAGAGTGGCAATCTTTCGAGAATAGAGTGGCAATCTTTCGAGAATAGAGTGGCAATCTTTCGAGAATAGAGTGGCAATCTTTCGAGAATAGAGTGGCAATCTTTCGAGAATAGAGTGGCAATCTTTCGAGAATAGAGTGGCAATCTTTCGAGAATAGAGTGGCAATCTTTGTAGAATAAAGTGGCAATCTTTTGAGAATAAGTGGCAATCTTTGTAGAATAAAGTGGCAATCTTTTGAGAATAAGTGGCAATCTTTGTAGAATAAAGTGGCAATCTTTTGAGAATAAGTGGCAATCTTTGTAGAATAAAGTGGCAATCTTTTGAGAACAAGTGGCAATCTTTGTAGAATAAAGTGGCAATCTTTGTAGAATAAAGTGGCAATATTTGCACATCAAGGCGTGGTTATATTTCAAAATGAAAGTATGTATTGGGTTATTAATTGCATGCCTCCCTGGCTCCCTGTTGCTGTATGCGCCACTGTTGAAATGCCTGAGTTAGATGACTGGTGAAACGATACTTTAGAACGGGTTTTAGTAACACGGAAATCCTTGCTCTTTGAGCACATAATAACCAGATGATTAATAATTATTAAGACCTGGAAGAGGTTGTGCCACAGATTGAGTGTTTCCAGAAGGAGGAACCACACGGACATGGATGAGATATTTCATCCAAGTCCGTGTGGAGACGGGCGGGTTGTGTGTGTTTGCAGGTGTGTGTGTGTGGGCGGTAAAAAGTTTGTGCAAAAAAAAGTGCAAAACAAACAAATGGCCACCAATCTAATGATCTAATACACTCTTTCAAAGAGGCGTCACTGCGCACTAATGCTTATCAATCACTCGCACGCACAAAATCACGATCTTGGCACTGTCACTGAATGCAAAGACAACTGTGATCTGAGTCCCTGTCTGTATGCCCTCAGAATTTGCTTCGACGTTCTGCTGCGTAGCCTAGGCAAAAACTTTGCAAAAATTCGGTGCTTAATGGCAACTGTTAAAGCGACCATTGTGCTTTACTAACAGTAGTATTCCCCCCGTATGGCAACTATCCTTCTAACAAATGTCGGCTAGTAGGACACGTGAGCAGCACCCCTGATAAAACGAATTATTTTGGAATCCTGGAGACCGGGATGTGTATGTCCCATGTCAAGCTGCTCTCTAAATTAGCTACAACACTGCTATTTTGCAGTCCATTATAAACCTATAGCGGCCCACTCGATTGAGTACCCTAGCCTGTAGGCCTGTAGGCTAATCGTGCGTTAATGTGGGCTAGTGAAAGTAAATTATAGGCCTATCCAACGGCTGCGGGAGGCATAAACCACGAAGAAGGGTTTTACACCAAGTGTCTGTAGGACGAGATGCAACTCATTGCCCACTCCTGCACGCGCAAACCAGCTCATCTGAGGCACTGTTTGAATATATTCAAGGAATGGATTCTCCCTTTCTTAAAATAATCATTGATCTAAATATAAGCCTATTAGATAGACGATGATAGGCTATATGCTATAAAGAAATAATCACTGATCTGACATGGTCAGATGGTAGCCTAGGGTTTCCATCGGTGCTTCCTTACAGGGACCCGCAATCCTTTCCCCCACAATCCGTGACCTACATTCACAAGATAATAAACCTAGGCCTATGAGGCTATATCATTTAAAGTGTAGTTTACATACAACATTCATGCCATTGCTCACAAATGTGTAAATTAACCTTTCGTTTCAACATATAGGCTGCTGGCCTAGCTGTTATTCTCTCAAGTATAGTATGCATGGTGTTGGCATATGCAGGGGATTGAGGACAACTTTATAGCGAATTTGAAGGGCACCATGACCTGGACTGATGCATGCACCTCTTCGTGTCTGGCAACGCACCATGACCTGGACTGACGCACCTCTTCGTGTCTGGCAACGCACCATGACCTGGACTGACGCACCTCTTCGTGTCTGGCAACGCACCATGACCTGGACTGACGCACCTCTTCGTGTCTGGCAACGCACCATGACCTGGACTGACGCACCTCTTCGTGTCTGGCAACGCACCATGACCTGGACTGACATGCACCTCTTCGTGTCTGGCAACGCACCATGACCTGGACTGACGCACCTCTTCGTGTCTGGCAACGCACCATGACCTGGACTGACGCACCTCTTCGTGTCTGGCAACGCACCATGACCTGGACTGACGCACCTCTTCGCGTCTGGCAACGCACCATGACCTGGACTGACGCACCTCTTCGCGTCTGGCAACGCACCATGACCTGGACTGACGCACCTCTTCGCGTCTGGCAACGCACCATGACCTGGACTGACGCACCTCTTCGCGTCTGGCAACGCACCATGGCCGTTCGGTAGAATGGTATTGCCTTGGCGATGTCGTTTTGTGTGTCACACACACGCACACTTGCATACACACACACAACCCACTCTCTACCAATGTACTGTATGTAACCACACAGACTTCTGTGGTTCCTCCGGTCCTAATACTTATAATAATATTATTATGATGTGCTAAAGGAGAAAGGATTCCGTTGTTACTAAAGCCAATTCTAAAGTATAGTTTCACCAGGTCATGTAACTCAGGTAGTATACACGCACAGCAACAGGGAGCCAGGGAGGCTTGCAGTTAACCACATCCCCTATATAAATATAAATATGAATATAAATATAACTGCGACTTTATTCTCAAAATGTCAACTTAATTCCCAAAATGTTGACTTTATTCTCGAAACTACATTTTAATTTTATTCTCGAAATATTTACACTTCATTCTCGAAATCATCAAAAACCACCACCCATCTCCGTTTATTAAATGTTTATCTTCACTTGAATACTCTTCCATACTAATGAGACCATGTTGATCTACCAATCTAACCTTTTCTTCTTCTCCCATTTAGTCAAGTTGTGGTCGAGAGCCCTGTACGACCACTGCGGTCTCTGGTGCGGCCGTGTTTCATCTTCCTCCTCTTCCTGTCCACGGTCATCGTGATCATCCTCTTAGGTTTTCCTGACAGATTCTCCCAGACAGACTGGTGGAAAAACCTATCACTGTACACATACTACCATAGATGGACCAACCCCGACCGCCACCGTGGACCATCCCCAACCACCATTCCCCCAACCACAGTACCAGCCCCACCCTCAACCACCATACGTCCGCTACCAACCAATCACAACCACTTGGGCTACCCTCGTAACTACCACTTCATCGTAGACGAACCGGACAAGTGTAATACCCAGACCCCGTTCCTGGTGCTGATAGTCCCCGTGGCGCCCGGTAACCTGGCCGCCAGGGACGCCATCCGCAGGACGTGGGGTAATGAGACCATGGTGCAGGGGAAGAAGGTACAGACGCTATTCATGCTAGGACTTCCTGGAGGACCAGTTGCCCAGGAGCTGCAGGAGAAGGTTGGTCTTGATTGTTTTAGCTTTTTTTAGTGTTGTGTTTATTTTTTTAAAGTGTGTTGGGGTTGTTAATATTTAAATAGAGTTTGATTTGATTTTGATTTGATTGTGACTTGAGCTGACCTAACTTTGACTTTGACTCGACTTTGTCTTGACTCTTGACTTTGATTTGAAGGTTAACCAGGAGAGCCAAGTGCATCATGATCTACTCCAGAGCAACTTCCTGGACTCTTACCTCAACCTCACCATTAAGACCATGGTGATTATGGACTGGCTGGCCACCCACTGCACCAATGCCACCTACGCCATGAAGATCGACTCAGACATGTTCCTCAACGTAGAGAACCTGATGACTATGTTGCTGAGACCGGACGTCCCCAAGGTTAACTTTATTTTTATTTTATTCAACCCAACCTCCACCTCTTTGGGGGACAGCTTTATTACTCTGTCTGTCTGTCTGTCTGTCTGTCTGTCTGTCTGTCTGTCTGTCTGTCTGTCTGTCTGTCTGTCTGTCTGTCTGTCTGTCTGTCTGTCTGTCTGTCTGACTAACATCTGTCTGTCTGTCTGTCTGACTAACGTCTGTCTGTCTGTCTGACTAACATCTGTCTGTCTGTCTGACTAACGTCTGTCTGTCTGTCTGACTAACGTCTGTCTGTCTGTCTGTCTGTCTGTCTGTCTGTCTGTCTGTCTGTCTGTCTGTCTGTCTGTCTGTCTGTCTGACTAACATCTGTCTGTCTGTCTGTCTGACTAACGTCTGTCTGTCTGTCTGACTAACGTCTGTCTGTCTGTCTGTCTGTCTGTCTGTCTGTCTGTCTGTCTGTCTGTCTGTCTGTCTGTCTGTCTGTCTGACTAATGTCTGTCTGTCTGTCTGTCTGTCTGACTAACGTCTGTCTGTCTGTCTGACTAACGTCTGTCTGTCTGTCTGTCTGTCTGTCTGACTAACGTCTGTCTGTCTGTCTGACTAACGTCTGTCTGTCTGTCTGTCTGTCTGACTAACGTCTGTCTGTCTGTCTGACTAACGTCTGTCTGTCTGTCTGACTAACGTCTGTCTGTCTGTCTGTCTGACTAACATCTGTCTGTCTGTCTGTCTGACTAACATCTGTCTGTCTGTCTGTCTGACTAACGTCTGTCTGTCTGTCTGTCTGTCTGTCTGTCTGTCTGTCTGTCTGTCTGTCTGTCTGTCTGTCTGTCTGACTAACGTCTGTCTGTCTGTCTGACTAACATCTGTCTGTCTGTCTGTCTGACTAACGTCTGTCTGTCTGTCTGTCTGACTAACATCTGTCTGTCTGTCTGTCTGTCTGTCTGTCTGTCTGTCTGTCTGTCTGTCTGTCTGTCTGTCTGTCTGTCTGTCTGTCTGTCTGTCTGTCTGTCTGTCTGACTAACGTCTGTCTGTCTGTCTGACTAACGTCTGTCTGTCTGTCTGTCTGTCTGTCTGTCTGTCTGTCTGTCTGTCTGTCTGTCTGTCTGTCTGTCTGTGTCTGTCTGTCTGTCTGTCTGTCTGACTAACGTCTGTCTGTCTGTCTGACTCTGTCTGTCTGTCTGACTAACGTCTGTCTGTCTGTCTGACTAACGTCTGTCTGTCTGTCTGACTAACGTCTGTCTGTCTGTCTGACTAACGCTGTCTGTCTGTCTGTCTGACTAACATCTGTCTGTCTGTCTGTCTGACTAACGTCTGTCTGTCTGTCTGTCTGTCTGTCTGTCTGTCTGTCTGTCTGTCTGTCTGACTAACGTCTGTCTGTCTGTCTGACTAACATCTGTCTGTCTGTCTGACTAACATCTGTCTGTCTGACTAACGTCTGTCTGTCTGTCTGTCTGACTAACATCTGTCTGTCTGTCTGTCTGACTAACGTCTGTCTGTCTGTCTGTCTGTCTGACTAACGTCTGTCTGTCTGAACGTCTGTCTGTCTGTCTGTCTGACTAACGTCTGTCTGTCTGTCTGACTAACGTCTGTCTGTCTGTCTGACTAACGTCTGTCTGTCTGTCTGACTAACGTCTGTCTGTCTGTCTGTCTGTCTGTCTGTCTGTCTGACTAACGTCTGTCTGTCTGTCTGACTAACGTCTGTCTGTCTGTCTGTCTGACTAACGTCTGTCTGTCTGTCTGACTAACGTCTGTCTGTCTGTCTGTCTGACTAACGTCTGTCTGTCTGTCTGACTAACGTCTGTCTGTCTGTCTGACTAACGTCTGTCTGTCTGTCTGTCTGACTAACATCTGTCTGTCTGTCTGTCTGACTAACATCTGTCTGTCTGTCTGACTAACGTCTGTCTGTCTGTCTGTCTGTCTGTCTGTCTGACTAACGTCTGTCTGTCTGTCTGTCTGACTAACATCTGTCTGTCTGTCTGACTAACGTCTGTCTGTCTGTCTGACTAACGTCTGTCTGTCTGTCTGTCTGTCTGTCTGTCTGTCTGTCTGTCTGTCTGTCTGACTAACGTCTGTCTGTCTGTCTGTCTGACTAACGTCTGTCTGTCTGTCTGTCTGACTAACGTCTGTCTGTCTGTCTGTCTGTCTGACTAACGTCTGTCTGTCTGTCTGACTAACGTCTGTCTGTCTGTCTGACTAACGTCTGTCTGTCTGTCTGACTAACGTCTGTCTGTCTGTCTGACTAACGTCTATCTGTCTGTCTGACTAACGTCTATCTATCTGTCTGACTTACTAAGTTTATTCTTTTTTTTTCACCTTCTAAATCTTTAATAATTCTATAGAAAGATTAAATTCCTTCCCTATTTCCCAAGGTGAACTACCTGACGGGGATGCTGATGTGGGATCGCCCGGTCATCCGGAACCCCAACTCCAAATGGTATGTTCCGGTGGAGATGTTAGCCGACGACCGATACCCGACCTACACACTTGGTATGGGATACGTGTTCTCCAACGACCTGCCGGAGAGGTTCGTGGCGGTATCCAAGGACATCAAGCTTTTTAATATAGAAGATGCCTATGTTGGTGCCTGTATGAAGAAACTGGGCCTCTCGCCCACAAACTCACCAGATCCTTGGCAATGGAAGGCCTATCTCGGCAAGTACAATCGCTGTGAATTTTCCAAAGTCATCACCTATATTTTGAGCCGCTCGTCCCAGATAGTGGAATACTGGATGGACCTGAAGAAGACACCTGGTTCACCCTGTCACTGATCTAGTGTCCATTTGGTATTTTTCATCCTAATGGTCGAGTCTAAGTCTTTAGGTAGCCAAACAGATATATATACCTGTATATATCGATGAAAGAAACACTGCTGTAGCTCTGCCACCTTCCACCTCAGATGTGGAAGGCTGACATTGGCGCATGTGGTGGATTGAGATGCAGCTCATGCAATAAAACAGATATCTCTAGCTTAAACAGACCGTTTCTGATGGGAATTTTTATGTTACGCTTATTCAATTTCCGCGCGGACATTGACTCTGGTACTAGTACTAAGATTCAGGGACTCTATCAGTGTCTGAGGGGCAGGTAGCTGAGTGGCTAGTGTTGTGCCAGTAACTGAAAGGTTGCTAGTTCAAATCCCCTAACAGACAAGGTGAAAAATATCTGTCGATGTGCCCTTGAGCAAGGCACTTAACCCTAATTTCTTCAATGTTGATAATGACTGACCTTGGCTGTAACCCCATTCTTGGGGGGAGTTGAGATATGCAAAAAATAATAATAATTCAAACGTGTATAAAACACACTTTTAGATGTGTGAACCAGGACAAATATAAGCACCCACTGGCACCTGGGGCACCTTGTTAGGACTCAATTACCCATAATGACATTGGGTAGGGTAGGAAATAAAGATGGGTGGTGGTGGGGCTGGTCGGGATGATGAAGTTAGGTCATTGAGTAGTTCTGAACTTGTAATGACTGTCGGAATGTGATATCTTACTTTCAAAGTCTTAATTTACAATGGTGGAACATACTTTGCAAAGGGATCTTTTGTGATTTTGTGATCCCGAATCTCAGGAATCCAAACAAATCCAGACAGATAGGAGGATGGGATCAGCATCTGTCTAGTCTCTTGTGATAGATTAACACTTTCACAGGCCAAAACTCACACAAGATTAGTCTCTGTTCACACAAGATTTGTCTCTGTTCACACAAGATTTGTCTCTGTTCACACAAGATTTGTCTCTGCCCACACGAGATTTGTCTCTGTGTTACATGATCATCTGTCTGCCAAATTCCATTGTGTTGTAACACCATTCGGGAGACGGTTCTAGAAACCAGTTGGGTAACCTGTAAGAAACACTGGTGAGAACCAAAAGCCATCCATTATGAATGATTCAGTCTCTAACTCTCAAAAACAATTGAAAGGAAGATTATTCTGTACATAAAAAAAATTGTTTTGTCAAGATGTATTTGCTTAGTGAATTAACAGTAGCCCGTAGGCCTAGACCTTGCCCAAACCAAGTAGACCGATATAACAGTATCAAATATTTAACAGCATAATATATTTATTTTACTGGGTGAGTTCTTTTTCAATTCAGCGACATCTACATGAATAATTAAGTTACATATATTGTTCAACAAAGCCTCTTTTTATATCGGTCATCAGTATATTAAGTCACACATTATGTTACACAAAGCTTCTCTCATCCTGTTTGCTTAGCATGACACTGATCAAATGCTGTTTGACTTCTATGTACATATTGCACAATTAATTTATTTGCAGAACAGTTGACTAAAACCTGGACAAGAATAAGGTGTGTTCCATTGTCAACGAAAGGAGTTCTGTTCTGTTCCATTGTCAACGAAAGGAGTTCTGTTCTGTTCCATTGTCAACGAAAGGAGTTCTGTTCTGTTCCATTGTCAACGAAAGGAGTTCTGTTCTGTTCTCAACTTCCACAACGAAAGGAGTTCTGTTCTGTTCCATTGTCAACGAAAGGAGTTCTGTTCTGTTCTCAACTTTCACAATGAAAGGAGTTCTGTTCTGTTGTCAACTTCCACAATGAAAGGAGGAGTCCATCATTATTCTCAATGTCTGATGACTGGTGTAACAAAATAAGATGATATGAGTAATGACATTAGGAAGGTAATGCAGAAGGCTGCAGCCCTGGAAAGCTATGAATCACAGGAGGCTTGTGAGGGGAGGATGGCTCATAATAATGGCTGGAATGAAGGGAATTGTATCAACCACATGCAAAAAATGAGTTTGATACCATTCCGTTTATTCCGTTCCAGCCATATGAGCCTGTCCTCCCCGATTTAGGTGCAACCAGCCACCTGTGCTATGAATATGACATGGCATGTGTGTCTATGTTCTTTGTTAAGGACATCATCGTTGTGACAATATGAACAATGATGATATCATACATTTAAAGTTCTTTGAGATGATTTATATTATGAAAAGCACAATAAAAGTTCAATAAATTATTTTTATTATTACTATCATAATCATTGACATGGTGAATGCATTGCAGTTGACAACAGGGATCTTTAAAAAAAAGAGAGACAGGGTGTAACTATCAGAGATTTGTCTCGGAGAAGAAAGGCTCTGTCGAAATGTTGACAATAAAGGCTACTTAATACTCTGTTCTCGTGTGTTGGTTTCTCTTGTCCTACCAAATAAACTACCTGATGGAAGGAAAGTGGTTACATCCCAAATGGCACCCTATTTCCTATATAGTGTACTACTTACCCATAGGGCTCTGGACAAAAATAAGGCACTATATAGGGAATAAGGTGCCATTTGGAACACAACAGTGCTTGTGGTGAGAGAAAACGATGAAGAGGAAACAAATACCATTGCTGAGTCATTCAACTCGTCAGGCAGGCGGGTACATCCCAAATGGCACCCTATTTCCTATATAGTGTACTACTTACCCATAGGGCTCTGGACAAAAATAAGGCACTATATAGGGAATAAGGTGCCATTTGGAACACAACAGTGCTTGTGGTGAGAGAAAACGATGAAGAGGAAACAAATACCATTGCTGAGTCATTCAACTCGTCAGGCAGGCGGGTAGGCAGGCAGGCAGTATAAGACCTCATTTCTATTTTTAGACGTTGCCGAAGCCTGACAGATCTTACGATGACTACATAGGTAATTTAAGTATCAGCTAAACACATATGTTATAGCAATTTGTCAGTCGTTGACGTGGCTTGCAACCAGTGGTTGTTGCGTCGCCTCGACAGCTGTGGAGCGCACCCTAGGTCTGTCAGACCTCTCTATCTGCTTGGTATTGTTAGGTCATAACAAACCAGACCACCTATAACTAATGCCGCGTTCAAGTGCTAGTTGGAACTAGGAAACTCGGACATTTCAGACTTGCTAACAAATAGTTATTGGTGTGCCGCGTTAAACTAATCAGCAAGTCGGACTTTTCTGAGTTTCCTAGTTCCGTGAACGCGGCAACATTCAGCGGGTTTTAAAATTTTTAAATTTTACCCTTATATAACTAGGCAAGTCAAGAACAAATTCTTATTTTCAATGGCGGCCTAGAAACAGTGGGTTAACTGCCTGTTCAGGGGCAGAACGACAGATGTGTACCTTGTCAGCTCGGGTGTTTGAATTTGCAACCTTCCGGTCCAACGCTCTAACCACTAGGCTACCCTGCCGCCCCAAGGGTGCATTCATTACACAGATGATTACTTCCTAACCTCCTGCCCAATGTATGACCATATTAGAGAGACATATTTCCCTCAGATTACACAGATCCACAAAGAATTCGAAAACAAATCCAATTTTGAAAAACTCCCATATCTACTGGGTGAAATTCCACAGTGTGCCATCAAAGCAGCAAGATTTGTGACCTGTTGCCACGAGAAAAGGGCAACCAGTGAAGAACACGCACCATTGTAAATACAACCCATATCTATGCTTATTTATTTTATCTTGTGTCCTTTACCATTTGTACATTGTTAAAACACTGTATATATATATATATATATATATGACATTTGTAATGTCTTTATTGTTTTGAAACTTCTGTATGTGTGATGTCTACTGTTAATTTTTATTGTTTATTTCACTTTATATATTATCTACCTCACTTGCTTTGGCAATGTTAACACATGTTTCCCATGCCAATAAAGCCCTTGAATTGAATTGAATTGAATTGAAATTGATTACCGTTTACGCCAAATGAAATTTAAAAAACGCAAACAAGAGTTTCTATTGGACACATTCTGGTAGGTCCCTCCCTGTTTCGTTCCGTTTGTTCACTAAATGGTAAACGGTTTCCGTAATGAATACACCCCGGCCTCAAGCCTCATGTACACCAGCTTGCTTTCCAGCGGAAGTCATTCATTGTCAATGGAGCAGTCCGCAACAATGAGTTGGGGATGCTGCACTAGGCTGGGGTGCGTTCTATGTACCTCATGCGTTCAATATTTTCAACTCGTGCATTGCTTTACCGTGCAGTGGTACAAACAGAAGTTCATAAACAGTCAAGACAGTTAGCTAGCTAGCTATGTAACTACAAAGCTAACCACTTTGTTAGATACACTACATTACCAAAAGTATGTGGACACCTGCTCGTCGAACATCTCATTCCAAAATCATGGGCATTAATAGAGAGTTGGTCCCTCCTTTGCTGATATAAGAGACTATACACTCTTATGGGAAGGCTTTCCAATAGATCTTGGAACATTCCTGTGGGGACTTGCTTCCATTCAGCCACAAGAGCATTAGAGGTTGGGGACTGATGTTGGGCGATTAGGCTTGGCTCGCAGTCTGCGTTCCAATCAATCTTTACAGTTGGCACTATGCATGGGGGCAGGTAGCGTTCTCCTGGCGTCTGCCAATCCCAGATTCATCCGTCGGACTGCCAGATGGTCACAATAACAGCACTTACAGTTGACTTGTTGGAAAGGTAGCATCCTATGACAGTGCCACATTGAAAGTCACTGAGCTCTTCAGTAAGGCTATTCTACTGCCAATGTTTGTCTATGGCGATTGCAAGGCGGTGTGCTCGATTTTATACACCTGTCATTAACAGGTGTGGCTGAAGTGGAAGGGGTGTCCACATACACTATATATACAAAAGTATATCCAAATTGGACATTAATAACCACATTCAGGGCCTGTTTCAATATATACATCATGACGGATTTGAGGAATATCCACTTTGTTTGATCAGATTTGTTGAATGTGCGCAAATCCGGCGTCCTTATTCTATCCCCAACCCTCTGTGTTCCATTGACCTCTTCGCCACATCTATAGAACATACATGTTTTTCTGTGATGCAAAGTGTCAGCTATATACAGTTGAAGTTTATATGCACTTAGGTTGGAGTCATTAAAACAAATTTCTTGTTATTAACAAACTATAGTTTTGGCAAGTCGGTTAGGACATCTACTTTGTGCATGACACAAGTCATTTTTCCAACAATTGTTTACAGACAGATTATTTCACTTATAATTCACTGTATCACAATTCCAGTGGGTCAGAAGTTTACATACAGTAAGTTGACTGTGTCTTTGAACAGCTTGGACTATTCCAGAAAATTATGTCATGGCTTTAGAAGCTTCTGATAGGCTAATTGACATAATTTGAGTCAATTGGAGGTGTATCTGTGGATGTATTTCAAGTCCTACCTTCAAACGCAGTGCCTCTTTGCTTGATATCATGGGAAAATATAAAGAAATCAGCCAAGACCTCAGAAAAACAATTGTAGACCTCCACAAGTCTGCTTCATCCTTGGGAGCAATTTCCAAACACCTGAAGATACCACGTTCATCTGTACAAACAATAGTACACAAGAATAAACACCATGGGACCACACAGCCGTGATACCGCTCAGGAAGGAGACGCGTTCTGTCTCCTAGAGATGAACGTACTTTGGAGTTAAAAGTGCAAATCAATCCCAGAACAACAGCAAAGGACCTTGTGAAGATGCTGGAGGAAACGGGTACAAAGTATCTATATCCACAGTAAAATGAGTCCTATATCGACATTACCTGAAAGGCTGCTCAGCAAGGAAGAAGCCACTGCTCCAAAACCGCCATAAAAAAAACAGACTACAGTTTGCAACTGCACATGGGGACAAAGATTGTACTTTTTGGAGAAATGTCCTCTGGTCTGATAAAACAAAAATAGAACTGTTTGGCCATAATGATCATCGTTATGTTTGGAGGAAAAGGGGGGAGGTTTGCAAGCCGAGGAACCATCTCTACCGTGAAGCACGGGGGTGGCAGCATCATGTTGTGCTGGTGCTTTGCTGCAGGAGGGACTGGTGCACTTCACCAGTCACGGTATTGGAGTGGCCATCACAAAGCCCTGACCTGAATCCTATAGAAAAGTTTTGGGCAGAACTGAAAAAGTGTGTGTGAGCAAGAAGGCCTACAAACCTGACTCAGTTACACCAGCTCTTTCAGGAGGAATGGGCCAAAATTCACCCAACTTATTGTGGGAAGCTTGTGGAAACGTTTGACCCAAGTTAAACAATTTAAAGGCAATGCTACCAAATACTAATTGAGTGTATGTAAACTTCTGACCCACTGGGAATGTGATGAAAGAAATAAAAGCTGAAATAAATAATTCTCTCTACTATTATTCTGACATTTCACATTCTTAAAATAAAGTGGAGATCCTAATTGACCTAAGGCAGGGAATTTTTACTCGAATTAAATGTCAGGAATTGTGAAAAACAGAGTTTAAATGTATTTGCCTAAGGTGTATGTAAACTTCTGACTTCAACTGTACAATACATTTCTATCTCGAACTTTATAGAATGCTCAATTTAGAACAGATATACTTTTCATTCAGTGCAATCTTTTCAGGTCTATACAATACATTTATATCTGTCAGTTGTGGCCTCTCCTTTCCTGGAGCCAGGTACGCAGCTAGCTGAGTGTGCGGTGTGTGGGAGGGGCTGTGGAGAATAAAAAACAAAAGCCACCCAACCTACAGTGGCTCCTTCTCTACCTGTGGGCGGCCAATTCTTTGCTCATATCACCGTCGTCAACATGCATTGAGGAAGAAGAAAGAAGACGTCAACCATGTGCAAATCTCGTTGAGCGTCATGAGCCGGACTTGATACAAAGAAACATGAGGTATGTGTCAATTAAAGCTGGAGATTGTTTGTAGACATTATTTTGAGGGTGTGTATTAGTTATTTCACGCTATTATGATCCAGTCATATCGGATTACACTGAACGTCATCAAATATAGTTTCCCGGTTGTAGAGTATGTTACTGGATGTGGGCAAACTTTAGTTCCAGCATATGCCAGCCCAGTGCTAACACGCCTTATTCAAATAAACCGACTGAAGCCACAATGATGACAGGTGTTTTAGTGCTGGGGTGTAACAACAGCCAGCACACCTAGTAACTAGAGCGGTGTTTGATATCCATGGTCTAGGGGTGGGCAATTCCCGTCCTCGAGGGCCTGATTGGTGTCACAGTTTTTCCCCAACCCCAGCTAACACACCTGACTCCAATAATCCCCTAATCATGACCCTCAGTTTAGAATGCAATGTGATGAATCAGGTGTGCTTTCTCGAGATGGAGAAAGTGTGACACCAATCAGGCCTCCCAGGACTGGAATTGCCCACCCCTGGACTTCTAACACTTGTCTGTCTTTATACAATTTAATTATGTGATTGTCAGACAGCCAAGAAATAGTTATTGTAGTCAACTACACCACCAGTACACCAGACGCAATTGTCTTTGTAAACAATCTCATGTGCAAAGGGCAAAGCAAACCGTGGTCATGTAAAAAGCCTACTCTTGGTGCTTTCAAGACCCCTGATAACATGACCCTGCTGCAACAGATGTCGCGTTCAAAACAACTGGTAACTCGAAGAAAAATAGTTCCCAGTTCTGAACATGGCATCTGTTGCAGCAGCGTCATGTTATCTCTAATTTCTTTCTTTATATAGCTTATCAATTTGTCTTATCATGTGAAAACCTCACCTTTGATTTCATGCTGTTCAACTGCACATAACACAATGCCACTTCTCTTTTAGGCAGGCTATATTTTTTCATTGATAATAACTGCAGACATGCACATGTCACTTGGTCTTATAGAGGTATAGTATATGAGAGAATAATTAAATATGAATATTCATCTTAATGATATATTCATGTTTGCTGTGTAAGGGGTGATTTCAAGAAATGTTTATACATTCAAATGGTACTTCTGTACAACAGTGTGGCAAGAACCATTGACCCCTCTCACTCGTTCTATCCTTTCTCTCTTCATCAGCCCAGCTCTGATGCAATCCTGTACAGCCCTTTCTGGAAGGCTGTATAGACCCTGTTTTCTATTCATCCTGGTGGCAGTGGCTGTCTCCGTGACCTACACCACCTTCGCCTTGAATTGGTGGAACGACCCACAGCGACCCTCGGTAATCAGTCACACTGGAAAGACTCCTGATGATGATCAGGTGAACCCGCGTGTCTTGACCAATCGGAATGGTGTCCAATGGGAGGATCCTGGGCGGTACCACGTGGCATACCCGCGGGGGTACAAATTCATAATGGATGAGCCGGAGAAGTGTCGGACCGGGAATCAGGCCCCGTTCCTGGTGCTGATGGCCCCCGTGGCGCCTGGTAACCCTACTGGAAATTTCACACACAATTAACACATTCTGTTTGCAATTCTAACATGATCCATTGCATGTGAAGTGATAACCTGTTTCCAATACATTTTAAATGTATGTAGGAACTAAAAATGCAATCCAAACTAGCTTTAATTTTCAGGTGTTTGTGAAAGCCGACTGGAAGAAATTGTTACAGTAAAATGTGTTATTGTGTAATTATTGTATTTCCAACACATTTTTAACATGTACATTTCCGGTAGGTAACCTGGCCTCCCGGGACGCCATCCGCAGGACGTGGGGTAATGAGACCCTGGTGCAGGGGAAGAAGGTACAGACTCTATTCATGCTAGGACTTCCTGGAGGACCAGGTGCCCAGGAGCTGCAGGAGAAGGTTGGTCTTGAATGTTTTAGCTTTTTTTAGTTTTTTTTTAAGTGCGTTGGGCTTGTTAATATTGAAATAGTTTGATTTGACTTGAGTTGATTCTGATCTGATTCGAAGGTGAACCAGGAGAGCCGGACGCACCACGACCTTCTCCAGAGCGACTTCAAGGACACCTACCATAACCTGACCATCAAGACCATGGTGATCCTCGAGTGGCTCGTCTCGCGGTGCCCTGAGGCCTCCTACGCCATGAAGATTGACTCAGACGTGTTCCTCAACGTCCAGAACCTTGTCTCCATGCTGGTCAACCCTGACACTCCCAAACAGAACTACATGACCGGTCTAGTCTGGTGGCACAGCCCAGTGCTGAGAAACCCCAACAACAAGTTCTTCCTGCCTTATGAGGTGATTGCTGAGTCGGAGTATCCTCCGTACCCTCTGGGGTTTAGCTACATCATGTCCATGGACCTCCCCAAGAAGATCATGGGGGTCACTCCACAGATCAAGGTATGTTGATCTTCTGTATTTTGCTAAGGTAATGTTCCTATGTATGGGACTTAAAGTATTATTTTTTTCTTTATTTCTCTCATTCATTGGTAACACTTTATTATTATGTAGCATTCACAAAGCATGTCATTATTGAATTAATCCTGCCATTCATCCATCCGATTAATTTCATTCAAGCCCATCTACATCGAGGATGCCTACCTGGGGATGTGTCTGAAGCGACTGGGCATCTCCCCCACCAATCCTCCCAGCAAGTCGCTCTTTGACGTCAACCCCATCTACAGCTACGGACGCTGCAAACTGTCCACCGTGGTTGCCGTGACGACGACCAAAGTGAGCCAGCTGCTGAGGTACTGGCAGGACTACACAAGGCCCGGCCCGCCGTGCTGAGAGGGTAATCACCACAGCAACCATTGCTTCTTCCTGTTTGGAAAACGGAATTCATGAAGACACTTCCTGTATGTTTCCCTTCCTGGAGATGTTGAATTGGAACTTTGGGTAAGAGACATTGGCTCTTGCATAAGAGACATCTGTTCACTCTTGTTGGGAGATCCATAGGTTGTTTGGTATTTTGCTAATGTATACCCCAACCCCTCCCTTTACATTGACTGTAGTGCAGTGAAGGTGGATAGGTTTTGGAGATGGATTATTGGGCCTGTCTCAATACCTTTCAACTGTCACATGCTGCAACAAAAAGATCCCAAGCTACATATTTGTGTAATACCTTAGAGCCTTAAGACTGGATCCTATCAGATCTGCGCTAGCCGACACCCGCATAGTGGTTGTATTGGTGTCGGAGGTGGCACTGTCAAATCCACAAGCGGCTCCCGGCATTATACCTAAAGTGGACATTGCCATTGGCTGACATATGTTGTGTTATTTTATGGTTGGTTATGATCAACCTACCACACAAGGCAATAGCCTACATGTCAACAGTATGTTTGTCATATAGTCCCGTTGAGAAATTTGGAGTTACTTAGAAATGTCCTTGTTTTGGGTAAAAAACACTTTTTGTCCATTAAAATAACATCAAATTGATCAGAAATACAGTGTAGACATTGTTGTAAATGACTCATGTAGCTGGAAATGGCTGATTTGTAATGGAATATCTACATAGGCTTAGAGGCCCATTATCACAGGGATGTAAACTAGTCTCCTTCTGGCAAAATTTGCCGTTTTGAATCCAAAATAGGTGACCTACGTGATTTGTGTAGATCCGATGAGAGAAGTTGTGTGTGTGTGTGTGTGGGGTTGGATCACTACTGGCTGTAAGCGAACGAGTGACGCGCATTTGGCGAAACACTGGCTGTATCCAAGGCTCAGCCAATCGTTTACATAACAGAATGCAGCGCAGCAAGCGACTGAAGAGACAACCAATTTGCTAGATACAGCCAGTGTTGCCAACTTAGCGACTTTGTCACTATATTTAGCGAGTATTCAGACCCCTCTAGCAACAACACTAGCAACTTTTTCTGGTGTTATTAGAGACTTGGAGACTGACGTGAAAGCACATATCGTTCTTACTCTTCTCAACGAGCAGCGGGTGCTGCCGTGGGCCCCACCCCAGTTCCAAAGCACTCACTGGCGGCCCAGTCCTCGCTCCCAGCTGCAGTCAGAGCAGGAGATGTTCACCCCTCCGCGTCCAGACTGCAAATGAACAGCGCATGTGGGAAGCTGCCGCTGGCTGATCTCGCCCTGGCTTACATTCAGGGCGGGATGTAAAATGTTCTGTCTAAAATAAATCACTGCACAAAAATAAATCATTGCATTTGACTCATACAGCCTCAGTCACTTACTCACCTTGTCCACTGTGTGTGTGCCGCTCTGTGACATAAGCTAAACATCTAGCTGGCTAGCTCATCATGTCAGTCTAAACTGTACACTCAAATACAGAAAGGAGTGGGAATCAAACCCTGAATTCAAAGGCTAGTTGAAGCCGTTTATTGGAGATACAGACATACTGCCTGTATTGTAAGGCTGATTTCTACGCCAAACTTAATGTAAAAAAACACATGACAACTCAAAAACATATTCAAAAGGCAAAGCTTAAGTTCCATCCAAAACAAGCTGACAATGGTTAAAATAAATGGACTCTGGCCACCATGGCATTAGCTATCGCTGAACACTGTTCCATGCTGGCATGTGATCACATTGGAGAAGCATGTAGAACTGTTCTCAGACTCCACCACTGTTACCCACTTCAATGCACAAATGATTCATGGTGTTCTAGTATCATACTTTCTGAACAAGTTGGTCCCAGATGTGGGTGACTAGCGTTTTCAGCCTCCTGAGTCCACGGATGTAAGTGTCTAAGTACCTGGGGGTTGTGATAAGGTACTTTGACACCAAGCAGACAATTGTATCAACATTTCTGGGGCTTGAGTTGGAGGGAGGAGATGCCAAATCTATAGCCCGTGCTGTTGTGGCTTTCCTCAGTGTTATCTTAAAGAGAAACTCCTGGGGATAGGGACTGACAATGCCTCTGTTATGACAGGGATTAACAATGGGGTCCATAAAGTGCTGAAGGAGGAGTATGGCCTCATCTGGTTCTTATTATTTTCCACTCTCTGCTGTAAGTCATGTTTCCAATGACACCATCCCTGTAGTGTGGAGTACTTGGTACGAGAGACTTAACTGGTCCAGTGTCTCCAAAGCACAGGGAGGCCTATAAGGCCATATGAGACCCACTGTGGGGAGAAACCTTTACAGACAACCAAGGTGTGTGTGCCACACGTTGGCTCTCCATTGAATCCGTGGTTTCACGCATTTTGGACCAGTGGGAGCTGAGACTGTTTATTAGACTGTATTTCAGATTAGACACTGTATTTCACAGTCACCAAGTCCAGTGAACACTGCTACATGGCTGAGGGTTTATACTCCATGTACAGTGAACACTGCTACATGGCTGAGGGTTTATACTCCATGTACAGTGAACACTGCTACATGGCTGAGGGTTTATACTCCGTGTACAGTGATCCTCAACATATTGTATCTGACTTTTTTGAAGTCAGTGCTGGGTGAGTGATAAGAGAATTGTTCTCCAGGTACATAACCCAATTGAATTATTACTCTGGCTGCAAACCAGAATTTGTAAGATCCTGGTCGAATGAAAGACGGAGGCCCAGCTAAAGTAGTTAAATGTTTATTCACAGAACGTTCAAAGTAAAGAATACAATTCATTTTATACTGACTTCACACACACACACACACACACAAACGTCCTGCCACGCACACACTGTCTCACTACCCAGCCGACAGAGATGGTGACCTTGTCCTTGAGATGTACTCCCCGTTCTCTCCCAAATCTCTAGTCAGGTCGGCACCAAGCTCAGACAGTCTGTTTAAAATACCATAGACATTGTTTTACCTTAATTCTGACTAGGACTACACATTTATTGATTTTATACATTCTAATCAATTCCATACAATTGTTTCAGGGCAGAATATTCTAATCAGTCAATTAACAGACAATTCTCACCCATCAGTGAGGTACAGTAGTGCTGGGTGAGAGCAAGTAGATCCTCTTAAGCTACTTGCCAGCTTGGTAAGCCTGATCAAGTCTCTGACCAGCAGGGTGCTGAATCCACTGGGAAATGTTGATGTACTCAAAGAGCCAATAGATGGATACATCAGTCCCAAACTGTACCTTGGTTACCTTTGAGTTCAAAGGCAGCTGAGCTCCACCTTGTGCCTGAGGATGAAAACAATGTCAGAAAGTGGTGTGTAGCCTTCACCATCTCCCTCACTAAGGAGTTGAGGGTGAGACTGCCAGACAACATTGAAGAGTACATGTCAGTTTTCAATGTGGAGGAAACTATAAAGCACAATAAGAGCCCTGGAGAAATAGAAAACATAGCCAAGCTCCTTGGCTACTCCCCTGCAGAGATAGACAAGATTGCCCAGCAATGGCGTGCCATCCATCTTAGTAAATGGAATGAGACAAAAAACAAACAGAGCTTCTGGAGTGAGATTTGGAAGTTCAGGGATGCAGCTGATATCAACCCGTTTCAAGGACTTGCCATGGCTGCTGTGTCTGTGATGTCCTTGCCACACTCGAATGCTGAAGTCGAGAGAGTATTCCGCCAGATGAGTGTGGTAAAAAGCATAACTAGAAATGGGATGTCCTTGCAGACCCTTAACTCCATCCTGTACATTCGATATGGACTGAAGCTGTCTGGTGAGGCTTGCTATGAGCACCAGCTGCCTGATAATGTTTTGCATCTTTTTGGCTCATCAGCTGCTTACTCATTTAAGTCCGCTCCCTCAGTTGCTGAACCTTCCATAGAGAGCCTTGACCAAAAAGACAATGACCCACTCTCTGTGAGCCAGTACAGCCTGTGTGTGTGGAGGGGGGTCTGGAAAACTACTATTAACCTGAATTAAAGCCAGACTAGTTACCATAATTCTCACATTGCCATTGCTGGTCCATTTAGATTGTTAATGTAGATTGTATGTAAAAAATAAAATTGTATGGTTATAAATGTTCATGTTTTACTGTAACTTGTAGGCTCCAAAGTAGAACATAAGGTTAAAAACCAAACTAAAATAAATAATTAACTAAATACCTCCGCCAGAGTGTCTCTTTTGGGTCACTTTTGCCAATCCCAAGTCCGGATAAAGGAGGGTTAGAATTGTGACATAAATCGACAAGAATCGACAGAAGTTCATTTGTAGTTCTAAACATATTTAGGGTGTCTTTTTCCCACAACGTTATTCCTCTCCTACAGCGTCCATCACAAGTACATGCACATGTCATTTCGGTGACGACATCATTTAGCGACTTCTAGTGACTTTTAGGACAGCCAATAGCTACTTTCCTTACTGAGGCGCTAGCAACTCTGGTTACAGCATCCGCACGTGCTCTGGAAAGACCGCATAGAGTAGAAAGGCAGTTACAGCAGCACATCCCCTGAACGAAAACAGAGGTAATGTTAGGTGAGAAGCCTGATGACCACGGGGATGAAGTGTACTTCATGAGCTGTAACTGAAAAACAGGCATTTGGAATGTTTGAGGTGAGGGAGAAAGTGTGGCAGAACAAGTATTAGCACAGATCAAATTCTCTGTTACCTAGCCAGAGAAATGTTGAGCAACATTAGCCAACTCATCTGATCAAATAATTGAGTTTATGGTGTGAAAATTGGCTTGCTAATGAAGTCAGACAGCTAATGTCACTGTCACGCCCTGACCTTAGTTATCTTTGCTTTCTTTATTATTTTGATTAGGTCAGGGTGTGACGAGGGTGGTTTGTTTCGTTTTTGTATTGTCTAGGGGGTTTAGGTCTATGGTTGCCTAGACTGGTTCTCAGAGGCAGCTGTTTATCATTGTTACGCACACCTCTATGAAGAGGGAACACAACACCCTCCTACAACTCAACTCTCAGTGAAGTGAAAGAGGTATGGACTGTAGGTGCGAGTAAGGATTTACCGTTTACTAGGAATTTATTCCTTCACACGGTAATATGGGGAAAAGGTGCTGGACAGAACCAAAGCAAAGAAAGTAAATATCAAAGCCCCCTCTACCTGCCTAACCACTACTTACCTAATTTAGCACCACCTGGTGCCCCTAACCAAAATACAGGGTGTGTTCCGCCCAGGTCTTACCTAGTGTGCCTAGACAGTGAATATACTATGGGTATGTATGCCCACGGGCCTCTTGCCTAAGCACTCCCTAGGTGCCTTCCCCTTCCCCCCTGGGAACAAATGAAACAGGATAACCAACCATTTCAATCATCAAAAGTGTGTCCGATTGACACAACAGACATACCCAACCAGCTCCCTCAGCAACAACATAGTACATACCCAACCAGCAACAACAGTACATACCCAACCAACCAGCAACAACAGTACATACCCAACCAGCTCCCCAACCAGCTCCATAGTACATCAGCAACAACATAGTACATACCCAACCAGCAGCACAACATAGTACATACCCAACCAGCAACAACAGTACATACCCAACCAGCAACAACAGTACATACCCAACCAGCAACAACAGTACATACCCAACCAGCAACAACAGTAAACCCAACCAGCAACAACATAGTACATACCCAACCAGCAACAACATAGTACATAACCAGCAACCATAGTACATACTCCAGCTCCCTCAGCAACAACAGTACATACCAAATCACTTTTTGAGAAACAACCAACACTATATAACCCTCAGCTCCCTGAAACACAACCAACACAGCTCTCAGCAATTGAATTCTCTATATCACAATCAATCTCCCTGAGCAACAGAACACTGGTTTGTAATACAGCTGTAAAAAGTGTTGGTAATTGACAGCAGCTGCGTTCTGACGAGAGGGCGGGGTCAGCTCTCCAATTAGCCATGGTGTCAACCAATCAGCTTGAGCTTGAGGGGATTTCAGGAAGCCATCCTGAAACACACACCTAACAAACCACAACACAGAAACTTGGGAACTTAAGTTGTCTCTGATTGGGGACCATATCTAGGTAGCCATATTCCTTGGGTATTTCGTGGGTTATTGTCTATGTATAGTTGCATGTCAGCACTCGTGTTTATAGCTTCACGTTTGTTTTGTTGTTTTGTATAGTTCTTCTTCATTTATTAAAGTGTTCTTCGTTTATTAAAAGAAGAATGTATGCTTATCACGCTGCGCCCTGGTCTCAACATTACGACAAACATGACAATACCCTGACTCTGCTTGCACAGAATGCAAGAGAAGTGACACAATTTCCCTAGTTAAAAGACATTCATGTTAGCAAGCAATATTAACTAAATATGCAGGTTTGATAATATATACTTGTGTATTGATTTTAAGAAAGGCATTGATGTTTATGGTTAGGTACATTGGTGCAACGACAGTGCTAAATCATCACCCGTTTGGCAAAGTAGGCTGTGATTCGATGATAAATTAACAGGCACCGCATCGATTTATATGCAACGCAGGACAAGCTAGATAAACTAGTAATATCATCAACCATGTGTAGTTAACTAGTGATTGTTAAACAATACAAAAAAATATAAGATAAGTTTAATGCTAGCTACCACCTTACCTTGCCTCATTGCTGCACTCGCATAACAGGTAGTCAGCCTGCCACTCAGTCTCCTCGTGGAGTGCAATGTAATTGGCCATGATCGTTGTCCAAAAATGCTGATTACCGATTGTTTTGAAAACTTGAAATCGGCCCTAAGTAATCTGCCATTCCGATTTAATTGGTCGACCTCTAGATCTCATACAACGCTGTGTACAACTCCCTTCACAGAACAGCGCAAACTGTCTCTAACCAGAATAGAAAGAGGAGTGGGAGGCCTGGGTGCACCACTGAGCAAGAGGACAAGTACATTTGTGTCTAGTTTGAAAAACAGATGTCTCAAGTCCTCAACTGGCAGTTTCATTAAATAGTACCCACAAAACACCAGTCTCAATGTCATAAGTGAAGAGGCGTCTCCGGGATGCTGGCCTTCTAGATAAGCCACCGGGATCTGACGATATTGCCACTCCTTTTTGCCACATCTTCAATTTAAACCTACTAGAAAGTGTGTGCCCTCAGGCCTGGAGGGAAGCTAGTCTGTCAGAGGGGAATCACTCGCCTGGTGTCCCAGGTCTAAATCAGTCCCTGATCAGAGGGGAATCACCCGCCTGGTGTCCCAGGTCTAAATCAGTCCCTGATCAGAGGGGAATCACCCGCCTGGTGTCCCAGGTCTAAATCAGTCCCTGATCAGAGGGGAATCACCCGCCTGGTGTCCCAGGTCTAAATCAGTCCCTGATCAGAGGGGAATCACCCGCCTGGTGTCCCAGGTCTAAATCAGTCCCTGATCAGAGGGGAATCACCCGCCTGGTGTCCCAGGTCTAAATCAGTCCCTGATCAGAGGGGAATCACCCGCCTGGTGTCCCAGGTCTAAATCAGTCCCTGATCAGAGGGGAATCACCCGCCTGGTGTCCCAGGTCTAAATCAGTCCCTGATCAGAGGGGAATCACCCGCCTGGTGTCCCAGGTCTAAAGCAGTCCCTGATCAGAGGGGAATCACCCGCCTGGTGTCCCAGGTCTAAAGCAGTCCCTGATCAGAGGGGGTGTCCCAATCCCTGATCCCCCGCCTGGTGTCCCAGGTCTAAAGCAGTCCCTGATCCCTGTCCCAGGTCTAAAGCAGTCCCTGATCAGAGGGGAATCACCCGCCTGGTGTCCCAGGTCTAAAGAGTCCCTGATCAGAGGGGAATCACCCGCCTGGTGTCCCAGGTCTAAAGCAGTCCCTGATCAGAGGGGAATCACCCGCCTGGTGTCCCAGGTCTAAAGCAGTCCCTGATCAGAGGGGAATCACCCGCCTGGTGTCCCAGGTCTAAATCAGTCCCTGATCAGAGGGGAATCACCCGCCTGGTGTCCCAGGTCTAAATCAGTCCCTGATCAGAGGGGAATCACCCGCCTGGTGTCCCAGGTCTAAATCAGTCCCTGATCAGAGGGGAATCACCCGCCTGGTGTCCCAGGTCTAAATCAGTCCCTGATCAGAGGGGAATCACCCGCCTGGTGTCCCAGGTCTAAATCAGTCCCTGATCAGAGGGGAATCACCCGCCTGGTGTCCCAGGTCTAAATCAGTCCCTGATCAGAGGGGAATCACCCGCCTGGTGTCCCAGGTCTAAATCAGTCCCAGATCAGAGGGGAGGAATGAAAAAAACGCAGTGGAACTGGCTTCGAGGTCCAGAGTCTAGTATGCTCTGGATTCTGACACATTATTGTGTAGTGAAAGTGCACCACCTAAAGGTAGCTGCCTGTCTTCATTATGCTGTTTGATTCATTGTAAACACATTTACGAAGCATTTGTACCAGTGTAGTTTGGACCTCTTCTGTTTCAAATAGTGCTGTCCACTCCAATCTCCTCATCCATGGAACAAACATCAGTAAAATGAACTTCACCTAGGAAACATTCTCCATCTGACAGACTGGTATGTCGTCTTAGGTTATTGACACAGTAATAATGCAACAAAACTCTTCGTAATGAAACTTTTATTGAGACATGATCCATCTACTAACAAATTCTGGAATGTTGACATATTATCCTGTGTTGGAGGCAGTGGGGGCTGCTGATGGAGAAATAAGGAGGGCATGCTCATTGTAATGGCTGGGATGGAATGAATGGAACGGTATATAAACACCTGCAATTTAAAGTGAATAAATTATCATTAGCCTATTCTATAATAATATTACGTGTTGAACCTCTCCTCGCCATTTCTCCACTACCAGCCTCAACTGATTGGATGTGTGTTGAGTTTGAAATGGTTGTTACAGTAACTTCATTGGCTTGTGTAATTTAATCGTACTACCACCAGGGGGTGCCCAAACATCAGGTATAGTAAAGAAGACATGCAGGAGTATGCTTTAATCATCTTACCAGTGTAACCACGACATAGACATTTAACATACAGTGGGGCAAAAAAGTATTTAGTCAGCCACCAATTGTGCAAGTTCTCCCACTTAAAAAGATGAGAGAGGCCTGTAATTTTCATCACAGGTACACTTCAACCATGACAGACAAAATGAGGGAAAAAAATCCAGAAAATCACATTGTAGGATTTTTAATGAATTTATTTGCAAATTATGGTGGAAAATATGTATTTGGTCAATAACAAAAGTTTATCTTAATACTTTGTTATATCCATTGTCTGTAAGTCTTCACAAGGTTTTCACACACTGTTGCTGGTATTTTGGCCCATTCCTCCATGCAGATCTTCTCTAGAGCAGTGATGTTTTGGGGCTGTTGCTGGGCAACACGGACTTTCAACTCCCTCCAAAGATTTTCTATGGGGTTGAGATCTGGAGACTGGCTAGGCCACTCCAGGACCTTGAAATGCTTTTTACGAAGCCACTCCTTCGTTGCCCGGGCGGTGTGTTTGGGATCATTGTTATGCTGAAAGACCCAGCCACGTTTCATCTTCAATGCCCTTGCTGATGGAAGGAGGTTTTCACTCAAAATCTCACGATACATGGCCCCATTCATTCTTTCCTTTACACGGATCAGTTGTCCTGGTCCCTTTGCAGAAAAACAGCCCCAAAGCATGATGTTTCCACCCCCATGCTTCACAGTAGGTATGGTGTTCTTTGGATGCAACTTAGCATTCTTTGTCCTCCAAACACGACGAGTTGAGTTTTTACCAAAAAGTTATATTTTGGTTTCATCTGACCATATGACATTCTCCCAATCTTCTTCTGGATCATCCAAATGCTCTCTAACAAACTTCAGACGGGCCTGGACATGTACTGGCTTAAGCAGGGGGACACATCTGGCACTGCAGGATTTGAGTCCCTGGCGGCGTAGTGTGTCACTGATGGTAGGCTTAGTTACTCTGGTCCCAGCTCTCTGCAGGTCATTCATTCACCGTTCTTGTGATCATTTTGACCCCACGGGGTGAGATCTTGCGCAGAGCCCCAGATCGAGGGAGATTATCAGTGGTCTTGTATGTCTTCCATTTCCTAATAATTGCTCCCACAGTTGATTTCTTCAAACCAAGCTGCTTACCTATTGCAGATTCAGTCTTCCCAGCTTGGTGCAGGTCTACAATTTTGTTTCTGGTGTCCTTTGTCAGCTCTTTGGTCTTGGCCATAGTGGAGTTTGGAGTGTGACTGTTTGAGGTTGTGGACAGGTGTCTTTTATACTGTTAACAAGTTCAAACAGGTGTCATTAATACAGGTAACGAGTGGAGGACAGAGGAGCCTCTTAAAGAAGAAGTTACAGGTCTGTGAGAGCCAGAAATCTTGCTCTGTTTGTAGGTGACCAAATACTTATTTTCCACCATAATTTGCAAATAAATTCATTAAAAATCCTACAATGTGATTTTCTGGATTTTTTTTTCTCATTTTGTCTGTCATAGTTGAAGTGTACATATGATGAAAATTACATGCCTCTCTCATCTTTTTAAGTGGGAGAACTTGCACAATTGTTTGGCTGACTAAATACTTTTTTGCCCCCACTGTACATGTCCGTGTTTGGCATATTTGGGAGGGGGGGCATACAGTAGACAGTTTTAGAGTAGAACAGAAGGAAGAGACGGGGTGGAGGAGAAGAAAGGGGGATACCTAGTCAGTTGTACAACTGGATACATTCACCCGAATTGTGTCTTTTGCATTTAACCCAACCCCTCTGAATCAGAGAGGTGTGGGGGAGGGCTGCCTTAATCAACATCATCGGCACCTGGGGAGCAGTTGTTGTTGGGGGTTAGCTGCCTTGCTTAAGGGCAGAACGGCAGATTTTTCCATCTTGCCTGCTCAGGGATTAGAACTGTCCCAACCCCACTAACCTCTAGGGTACCTGCTGCATGAGGAGAGGAGGTGCGTAGAGGAGAGGAGGTGCGTAGAGGAGAGGAAGCGCGTAGAGGAGAGGAGGCGCGTAGAGGAGAGGAAGCGGAGAGGAAGCGCGTAGAAGAGAGGAGGCGCGTAGAGGAGAGGAGAGGAAGCACGTAGAGGAGAGGAAGCGTGTAGAGAGAGAGGAGGCGCGGAGAGGAGGTGCGGAGAGGAGAGGAAGTGCGTAGAGCAGAGGAAGCAAGGTAGAGGAGAGGAGGCGCATAGAGGAGAGGAGGCACGTAGAGGAGAGGAGGCACGTAGAGGAGAGGCACGTAGAGGAGAGGCGCGTAGAGGAGAGGAAGCGCGTAGAGGAGAGGCGCGTAGAGGAGAGAAGGCACGTAGAGGAGAGGAGAGGAAGCGCATAGAGGAGAGGAGGCACGTAGAGGAGAGGATGCGCGTAGAGGAGAGGAGAGGCGCATAGAGGAGAGAGTTTTACTGGGGAGAAGTAGAGCGTATAGGGAATTTGCTGTAGATAAATCAATGTACGCTTTTAAGAGCAGATTCTCCATGGAATTCCCACAAGATAAAGAGCCTACACGCCATAGTAAGACTGGTGTGTGTGTGTGTGTGTGTCGCTGGCACGAAGGACCAGCAATGTTTACGATCACACACACACATTCTCAATCAACTTTAGATAAAGACTAAGCCAGACCAATAAGTGGTAAAGCCAAGATGTGTCTGTCTACATCTTCACACACTGATCTAAGGTCATTTTGTAAGGTTTTCTGTCAATGGTAAGGTTGCTATTTGATGGCGGGAAAGCTGATCCTGGACCAGTTCCTAAAAGGTTGTTCAAATAACACTCCAAAGAGATCCATCTCATTTTTCAATGCTATGTCTCTAAAGTCTGATCTATGGTCAGTTTTGAAAGTTGCCTGCTGATGGTTAGGATTTGAGGGAGGGTAAGCTGATCATAGATCTGTGCCTAATGGGGCCTTCTAGCAACAAGCGCCATGTCATTCTTCTCTCCCATTATCTATCACCTTGCTGCCATTTTGAGACTATGGCAGGGAATTTATCGAATTGAGCCTGAATACTGTAAAGATATTGATCATGATAGACCATGGTACTATCTGAGCCTGAATACTGTAAAGATATTGATCATGATAGACCACGGTACTATCTGAGCCTGAATACTGTAAAGATATTGATCATGATAGACCACGGTACTATCTGAGCCTGAATACTGTAAAGATATTGATCATGATAGACCACGGTACTATCTGAGCCTGAATACTGTAAAGATATTGATCATGATAGACCATAGTACTATATGTTAAAGATATTGTAGTTTCTGAGGGAGAGTTGACTGTATATGGTAAAGATATTGTAGTTTCTGAGGAAGAGTTGACTGTATATGGTAAAGATATTGTAGTTTCTGAGGAAGAGTTGACTGTATATGGTAAAGATATTGTAGTTTCTGAGGGAGAGTTGACTGTATATGGTAAAGATATTGTAGTTTCTGAGGGAGAGTTGACTGTATACGGTAAAGATATTGTAGTTTCTGAGGGAGAGTTGACTGTATATGGTAAAGATATCGTAGTTTCTGAGGAAGAGTTGACTGTATACGGTAAAGATATTGTAGTTTCTGAGGGAGAGTTGACTGTATATGGTAAAGATATTGTAGTTTCTGAGGGAGAGTTGACTGTATCAGTGGCCTGGTTTATATTCTGTCTCCTCTGTCTTTCTATCGGTCTGAATCTCTCTCTCTTCCCCCTTTTATTGTATCCCTCCCTGTGCATCTCTCCAACTCTCTTCTTCCCTCCCTCTTAAAAAGAAACTGTTGTCTCTCCCTGCCGCTGTCATCTCCTCCCTCCTGGTGATGTGTAGCTGGGACCTGCCTGCCTTTCTGTCTGTCTGCCAGCCTCTACCATTCCCACTTCTCCCCAGTGTGTCTGTCTGCCAGCCTTTACCATTCCCACTTCTCCCCAGTGTGTCTGTCTGCCAGCCTCTACCATTCCCACTTCTCCCCAGTGTGTCTGTCTGCCAGACTCTACCATTCCCACTTCTCCCCAGTGTGTCTGTCTGCCAGCCTCTACCATTCCCACTTCTCCCCAGTGTGTCTGTCTGCCAGCCTCTACCATTCCCACTTCTCCCCAGTGTGTCTGTCTGCCAGCCTCTACCATTCCCACTTCTTCTCCCAGTGTGTCTGTCTGCCAGACTCTACCATTCCCACTTCTCCCCAGTGTGTCTGTCTGCCAGACTCTACCATTCCCACTTCTCCCCAGTGTGTCTGTCTGCCAGCCTCTACCATTCCCACTTCTCCCCAGTGTGTCTGTCTGCCAGACTCTACCATTCCCACTTCTCCCCAGTGTGTCTGTCTGCCAGACTCTACCATTCCCACTTCTCCCCAGTGTGTCTGTCTGCCAGACTCTACCATTCCCACTTCTCCCCAGTGTGTCTGTCTGCCAGCCTCTACCATTCCCACTTCTCCCCAGTGTGTCTGTCTGCCAGACTCTACCATTCCCACTTCTCCCCAGTGTGTCTGTCTGCCAGCCTCTACCATTCCCACTTCTCCCCAGTGTGTCTGTCTGCCAGACTCAGTATTCATGGACAGTATTCATGGTATGGGCTTGGTCGGTGTGTGTGTGTGTGTATGAGGGGGTGGGGCAGTTTTGTGTGTGTTCTTTTTTTATACATGCACAGACCCTGTGGTTCTCCTATCTTCTGATCTGTTTCCAACCTTCCACCAGCTCATGTCAAACAGTGTTCTCTCTCTGTCTCTGCCTCTCTCTCTCTCTCTCTCTCTCGCTGCCTCTCTCTCTCTCTGTCTCTGCCTCTCTCTCTCTCTCTCTCCTTTTACCACATTTTCTACTTTGTTGCTCTCCTACTGGAGGATGAGGGTAGCCTGTGGGTTTGGAGTGGGGGTAGGGGTTCTGGGTTTTGGGGAAGGCAGGGAGAGAGGTAAAGGTTTAGGTGGGAGCAGGACAGTAGGGGGCTGTGCCTCTGGCCAGGCCCAGGTTATGTTTATGGCGCTGCTCTCGGGGTGACTGGGAGGACGTCTGGTCTGAAGTGGGAGGGAGTTAGGGGGGCTATGAGAATGGTGGAGGTAGAACCGGGGAAGAGGAGGACACACCTGGTTTGTATGGGTAGATGGGGGTTGGAAGGGTAGGAGGCATGTGTGTATGCGAGTGTGTGTGTGTTGTGTGGATGTGCATGTTCCATCAACACCCAGCCCCTGGCTGCCCTCACTAAAACTTCTCCCTCCAAAAAGCACTTCATGAAATCTCATTGTACTAGAACGTTTAGAATTTCCTTGTTTTGTTTTTTTTTCTGACATTTTATTCATTGTCTGAAACCAGTTCTGCGCAGGGGACAGGAGAGCTGTTGTCTCGAGGCAGCTGTGTGTGAGTGTGTGGAGCCAGCCGTCTGTCTGTTGATCTGGACGTAAATGTACTCTGTCACCATTCAGGAATAGATAACATCACAACAAGCCTGGGCCCACTTCCCAACACATACACAGATAGCTATAACACACTCACATCAAATAAAGAATCATGTCCTCGTTTTGTAAAATACACATAAATAATGGGGAAAAAAGGTTTTCCTGTTCTGTTCATCCCCTTCTGGAAAACAACTGAGAGGATCAAGGGAAGAAAGAGAGGAGGAAAAAAGAGGAGCAATTTCCCTTGTCTGGTGTGGAGGGAGGGAGGGAGGGAGGGAGGGAGGGAGGGAGGGAGGGAATGGATCTGCTTGGCATCTTTTCAGGGACACGAGGGAGGGAGGGAGGAGGGGGAGGTAGGGTGGGCCAACCTACCAGTCAGGAGGGAGGGAATGGGAGAAAGAGAAATAATTAGAATGTATGATCTGCTTGGCATCTTTTCAGTTGGACATAGTAGAGGCAGCTATAGACTAGCCAACCTACCAGTCAATACTCTGGACACGGTAGAGGCAGCTATAGACCAGCCAACCTGCCAGTCAATACTCTGGACACGGTAGAGGCAGCTATAGACCAGCCAACCTGCCAGTCAATACTCTGGACACAGTAGAGGCAGCTATAGACCAGCCAACCTGCCAGTCAATACTCTGGACACAGTAGAGGCAGCTATAGACCAGCCAACCTACCAGTCAATACTCTGGACACAGTAGAGGCAGCTATAGACCAGCCAACCTGCCAGTCAATACTCTGGACCAGCACAATACTCTGGAGTAGAGGCAGCTATAGACCAGCCAACCTGCCAGTCAATACTCTGGACACAGTAGAGGCAGCTATAGACTGGACACAGTAGAGGCAGCTATAGACCAGCCAACCTGCCAGTCAATACTCTGGACACAGTAGAGGCAGCTATAGACCAGCCAACCTGCCAGTCAATACTCTGGACACAGTAGAGGCAGCTATAGACCAGCCAACCTGCCAGTCAATACTCTGGACACAGTAGAGGCAGCTATAGACCAGCCAACCTGCCAGTCAATACTCTGGACACAGTAGAGGCAGCTATAGACCAGCCAACCTGCCAGTCAATACTCTGGACACAGTAGAGGCAGCTATAGACCAGCCAACCTGCCAGTCAGCGCTCTGGGAACATCTGGAGCTCATTACCAACAATGCCCTCCTCCAGCAGGAACCAAACTGACGGGCTTCCCAGGTAATGCCTTTAAAATGAGCTGGCACTAAGAGAGGAATGGAGGACGGCCACACCTGGATTATGGTGTGTGTGCAGACAGAGTGAGACCTATCCAGGCATCCAATTAACATGTTTTTTCTGGATCGTTTCCGCCAATTTCCGGAACAAGGCTGTCGGCTGACTACAGACACAAACACACCAGGAAAAGAGAAGGGAAAGCAGAAAAGGCTAAACGTTTTTATTTTGGCAACTGCCCCCTACAGATTGTTTGTTTGTGACTGTTCAACTATGGACAAACTATTGAACTAACTCTCCACTAGACCCCGCCCCAACACAAACTCTATCTTCATGTGAACCTTATTTGTGCCCTTCCTAGTAAACAAGTTGATGTTGAGTTCCAGTAATCTTGGACTTGTTACCTCGTCTACAGTTTTGTCCAGTCTCTTAGGCCAGTCTGTATATACAGGAGAGGTCAGTTCCCCTCCCACAGAATGGTCAGCATATTATACTGCCCTACCAAGCAAAATGGCAGTAACTGCTCATTCGGTCAAAAATGAGTTAATGTCATTTTTTTTGCAACATTAAATACATGTTTAATCATGTGGACAAGTATCCTGCCTCTATTGTATTGTGTTTTGGAGAAAATGGGAGTCATGTTAGCAGTAACTTCATAACGTTACTGTGAAACCAAGGTAAATAAAAGGTATTTTTCTCAGTTCCAAGCTATGAGCAGTTACTGCCTTTTTGCTGGTAGGGCAGTATAGTGGTTCTGGTCTGGACCCTCTACCAGGGAACCACACTGTTGGATGGTTGGACCAGACGGGCTGAGTTCCAAATTGCACACTATTATTCCCTTATAGTGGACTTTCTTGTTGTTGTTTACCAGGTTCTGGTCAAGAGATGTTCCCTATATAGGGAATAGGGTGCCATTTGGGATGCAACAGGCCCCGTTGTTCATGTTTCTGAACCGCTGTGCTTGGAAACACAAAATGGACCATTAAATGATGACATATGACATTTTCACCAAAGCAGCAAAATTATGTTTTTGTTTTTCATAGAAAGGGAGAAATTAGAGACTGTTTTATAGTTTTATCCAGTTGTTTTATATCCTATCCAATTATATTTAATTGTTCATCATTTCCACGACCATCATGACCGCCAAAACGATTTTTAAAAACGATGCAATTGAATTATTGTTAGAACAACACGATTGTCTCTGTAAAGATAACAGCTATAAATACCAAAGAAGAAAACTGGACAGGAAACTCTGATGCTCTCTACAGTTGAACAAACTACTACACTCTAATCACTGCAGGCGATCTGGAAAAAATACTCATTTCGAAAATCTATGTGTTGAAATCCAAAAGCCTACCCAAACTGTGTTCCTCACCACAATGTGAATGACGTCTTGTGAGTGGAAATGTGATGTGAAAATAGTAGCTTTTAAAACACTGATATCACCACTGGCCTGTAAAGACGTGTGAAACAACTTATGTTCCTAATGTAAACCACCTCGGTGGAGGTGAAGTCAGCAAATCAGTTGTCTGGTTGCCGACATTGTTGAAGTGTCTGTACTAGTGACTGTAATCTTGCGTGTGTGTGTTTGTGTGTGTGTGTGTGTCAGTGGATGCTGTTGAGGGGAGGATGGCTCATACTAATGGCTGGAAAGGAACAAATAGAATGGCATCAAATACATGGAAACCATGAAAACCATGTCAGATGTATTTCAAATCCAATTGTATTGGTCACATACACGTGTTTAGCAGATGTTATTGTGGGTGTAGCGAAATGCTTGTATTTGATATCATTCCACCTATTCCACTCCAGCCATTAACAAGAGCCCGTCCTCCCTAGTTAAGATGCCAACAGCCTCCTGTGGTGTGTGTTCTTCTACAAACCACGATTATGAAGACTTCATACCAGGACCAGGCTCCTGTGGGTTTCCATAGCCATAGTGTTTATGGGTTTAAACAGCCTTGTTGCATCTAGACGTTGATCTCAGGTCAGTTTTTCTTTTTCCATCCTAATAGTTAAGATTAGTGTTAGGGGAGGGTAAACTGATCCTAGATCTGTGCCAATGGGCAACTTCTATGCTCACCATTGCTTCTATTGGGACTTATTTTGGGGTCAAGTCATAAAGGTAAAATTGGGATTTTGTATCCAGAGCATCTCGGACACATCTTGTGGATAATTGTGGGAAACATAAGTATGATTTTTACAGCTTCGTATAACTTTATTCTCAGACATCCTCCAGGCCTCCAGGACCACCACTGTGGTTCCCACGATCCCAGTCGATGAGTCACTTTGTGGGCAGTGAGAACTAATAGAGGCCGAGGCTGTTATAGGCCCCATGCTGAGGCCTGGTCCCCTGATACATAAACACAAACACCCACATACAAACACGTATGTCATATGTAATGTATACTGTCCCCTCCCCACCAACACACACACACACACACCAAGCTGTGAAAACAAACACAGCTGTTGGCTATGCTGGCTGCTCTGCTCTGTCTCTGCTGTGGATGCCAAGGGAACAGTGGTGTACTCTGTGGTGTAAACCATAGGCATTATCACCATGCTACGACCCAGGGCATCAAAGCAGGAAAAGGATTGTACACATATCATAAAACAACAGACATGAATAGTCTGTTTTCAGTATTCTTGTGTTGTTTGTTTAATCTCTCAATACTATTACAATGGCATCAAAGCAGCAGAAGGATTTCACGACAAAACAGAAGATGGTATTGTTAGGAAGTATTTGGTTTACTTTGTAAAAGAGTCACACAGATGTAGGATCTTAATTTGATCACTCTTTTGTTGCACTCCTGCACCGCAGGAAATGTAGATGAGCTTCACGATTTACGTAAATTCACAGAAAAACTGCACGGTGAAGAAAAGATTTAACCTAGGGTGGATTGTAAGCTTGGTTCAGGATGGTACATGGATCACCATGCGAATCAGGAGACGGAGCAGGAATACAGGTTTAGGGGTATTTATTACACACTGTTGAACACAGGAATGAACAGAGGCACATGGGGAGGGTTTGGAACGGAGGTAGGGCTTGTGAGGCCGGTAGGAAGGTTAGGAAGCAGCTGCTTTAGGATGTGGCTTGTAAGGCCTTGGAGATAGGATTGGATGTGGCTTGTAAGGCCTTGGAGATAGGATTGGATGTGGCTTGTAAGGCCTTGGAGATAGGATTGGATGTGGCTTGTAAGGCCTTGGAGATAGGATTGGATGTGGCTTGTAAGGCCTTGGAGATAGGATTGGATGTGGCTTGTAAGGCCTTGGAGATAGGATTGGATGTGGCTTGTAAGGCCTTGGAGATAGGATTGGATGTGGCTTGTAAGGCCTTGGAGATAGGATTGGATGTGGCTTGTAAGGCCTTGGAGATAGGCCCTCTGATTTTTATTTTATTTTACCTTTAAAAAAAGCTGGGGGGGGGCTTGGGCAAGTTGCTGCAGGGGGTGCAGAGCTGTTGGCCGGGGAAGGGGTACCCAGGTGGAAAGCATGGCCAGCCGTAGAAAAATGCTTCTTGAAATTATCGATTGCCGTGGTTTTATTGGTGGTGACGATGTTTCCAATCCTCAGTGCAGTAGGCAGCTGGGAGGAGGTGCTCTTATTCTCCATGGACATTAGTGTCCCAAAACCTTTTGTAATTAGTGCTACAGGATGCAAATTTCTGTTTGAAAAAGCTAGCCTTAGCTTTCCTAACTGACTATGTATATTTGTTCCCGACTTCCCTGAAAAGTTGCATTCCGCAGGGGCTATTTGATGCTAATATAGAATGCCACGGGATGTTTTTATGCTGGTCAAGGGCAGTCAAGTCTGGGGTGAACCAAGGGCTATATCTGTTCTAAGTTCTACTTTTAATAGGGCATGCAAGATGGTGAGGAAATCATTTTTAAAGAGCACCCAGGCATCCTCTACTGACGGGATGAGGTCCATATCTTTCCAGGATACCCGGGCCAGGTCGATTAGAAAGGCCTGCTCGCTGAAGTGTTTAAGGGAGCGTTTGACAGTGATGAGGGGTGGTCATTTGACCGCGGACCCATTACGGACGCAGGCAATGAGGCAGTGATCGCTGAGATGCTTGTTGAAGACAGTAGATTTGTATTCAGAGGGAAAGTTGGTCACGATGATATCTAAGAGGGTGCCCATGGTTACGGATTAAGGGTTGTACCTGATAGGTTTATTGATAATATGTGTGAAATTGAGGGCATCTAGCTTAGCTTGTAGGACGGCCGGGTGTTAAGCATATCCCAGTTCATGTCACCTAACAGTACAAACTCTGAAGATAGATGGGGGCAATCAATTCACATATGGTGTCCAGGGCACAGCTGGGGGCTGAGGGGGGGCTATAACAAGCGGCAACAGTGAGAGACTTGTTTCTGGAAAGGTGGATTTTTAAAAGTAGAAGCTTGAATTGTTTGGGCAACACACCTGGATAGTAAGCCTGCAGAGTTCTGTCAATCTCTGCAGCAGATTGCATCTCCGCCCCCCTTGGCAGTTCTATCTTGTCGGAAAATGTTGTAGTTGGGGATGGAAATTTCGGGATTTTTGGTGGCCTTCCTAAGCCAGGATCCAGACACGGCTAGGACATCAGGGTTGACGGTGTGTGCTAAATAAAACTAATTTAGGGAATAAAACAAACTTAGGGAGGAGGCTTCTGATGTTAACATGCATGAAACCAAGGCTTTTACAGGTACAAAAAGTCAACAAATGAGAGTGCCTGGGGAATGGGAGTGGTGCTGGGGGTAGCAGGACTTGGGTTAACCTCCACATCACCAGAGGAGTAGTAGGATGAGGGTATGGCTAAAGGCTTTAAGAACTGGTCGTCTAGTGCGTTCGGAACAGAAAGTAAAAGTAGCAGATTTCTGGGCGTGGAAGAAAAGATTTGAGGCATAATGTACAGACAAGGGTATGGTAGGATGTGAGTACAGTGGAGGTAAACCTAGGCATTGAGTGACAATGAGAGAGGTTTTGTCTCTAGAGGCACCAGTTAACCCAGGTGAGGTCAATGCATGTGTGGTGGGTGGGACAAAAGGGCTATCTAAGGCATATTGGGCAGGGCTGGAGGCTGTACAGTGAAATAAGACAATAATCACTAACCAAAACAGCAATAGACATGGCATATTGACATTAGGTAGAGGCATGTGTTGCCGAGTCATCATAGGGTCCAATGTGTAGCAATAGGTGAGTCAGGGAGCCGATTCAGTAGTCGCTACTACGCTAGGCAAGCTGGAGGCACGGCGATTCAAACAGCTAGTGGGCCGGGGCTAGCAGATGGTTCCTTCGACGACTTCGCAACGGAAGAGCCTGTTGAAACCACCTCAGACGATTACGTCTGCAGACCAGTCATGATGGATCGGCGGGGCTCCGTGTCGGCAGTAAAGGGTCCAGGCCAATTGGCAAAAGAGTATTGTATTCTGGACCTCTTCGGCTAGCCGGGAGATGGGCCTAGCTCGAGGCTAGCTCAAGGCTAACTGGTGCTTGCTTCGGGACAGAGAGCCAGGAGTAGCCACTCGGATTGCAGCTAGCTAGCTGCGATGATCCAGTGTAAAGGTTCAGAGTTTGCGGTAGGAATCTGGAGATGTGGTACAGAAAAAGCAGCCCGATATGCTCTGGGTTGATATCGCACTCTGCAGACTGGCAGGTAGTGACTGAGCTGAAGCTGGCCTGCTCTTAGTCACTTCCAGTTTGAAACTTTCTTCCTCGTGTCAGTGTTTGCAGGAAGGGGCTATGTAAGTGGACGAGCTTCTGTGTCTGTGTGAATATATCACTTCTGCACATGGGTGTATTTACGTATCTATATAAATATGCCAGTTCTATATCCGCCTGTGTATCTTTGTGTGTGTGTGTGTGTGTGTGTGTGTGTGTGTGTGTGTGTGTGTGTGTGTGTGTGTGTCAGCTGTATATCAGTGTGAGTGTGAGCGTGTGTGTGAATGTGTTAGTTCCGGCCGTGATGGGTCCAGTTGGTAAGATCATCATGATATTTCTATTAATACTACAGCTAAGCATGGTGGGAGACCGAGAGAGAGAGGGAAAGAAAATGAGAGAGAGAGAGAGAGAGGGGGACATGGGAACCAATCTTTGGCCTGTGTTACAGACACTGCAGTTGTTAGCAAGCGTTGTTCTTGTTTTTCGCATGTCCCTTAACCTAACTGACTATCAGCAGCTGTAAAGGACACTGAATCACCTCTTCCTGAAAAACCTGTGAATCATACTGATGTCGATATTTACAAGAAGACCTTAATTCCCCTAAACTGGTCCCAGATCTGTTTGTGCTGTCTTGTCAACTCACTGTCATGCTGTGATAATACAAACAGATCTGGGACCAGGCTATAGGTTCCCTGTAAATGTTGGCCTTTTTGTTGATTCGTTATAGTCATGTTTGTGGTACTTGTGATTTACTGATAAAGAGGATTTAATGATTAAGAGGTTATTCTATCCATAAAGTAGTCAAAGAAGAGCACTCTCTAGATGTTGTGGAGAGTAGAGTCAGTATGTGAGTACAGGTGAATATGAAAGCCCTCCTCTAGACGTTGTGGAGAGTAGAGTCAGTATGTGAGTACAGGTGAATATGAAAGCCCTCCTCTAGACGTTGTGGAGAGTAGAGTCAGTATGTGAGTACAGGTGAATATGAAAGCCCTCCTCTAGACGTTGTGGAGAGTAGAGTCAGTATGTGAGTACAGGTGAATATGAAAGCCCTCCTCTAGACGTTGTGGAGAGTAGAGTCAGTATGTGAGTACAGGTGAATATGAAAGCCCTCCTCTAGACGTTGTGGAGAGTAGAGTCAGTATGTGAGTACAGGTGAATATGAAAGCCCTCCTCTAGACGTTGTGGAGAATAGAGTCAGTATGTGAGTACAGGTGAATGATGAAAGCCCTGCTCTAGACGTTGTGGAGAGTCAGTATGTAGAGTCAGTATGTTTACAGTATGTGAATAATATGAAAGCCCTCCTCTAGACGTTGTGGAGAGTAGAGTCAGTATGTGAGTACAGGTGAATATGAAAGCCCTCCTCTAGACGTTGTGGAGAGTAGAGTCAGTATGTGAGTACAGGTGAATATGAAAGCCCTCTAGACGTTGTGGAGAGTAGAGTCAGTATGTGAGTACAGGTGAATATGAAAGCCCTCTAGACGTTGTGGAGAGTAGAGTCAGTATGTGAGTACAGGTGAATATGAAAGCCCTCCTCTAGACGTTGTGGAGAGTAGAGTCAGTATGTGAGTACAGGTGAATATGAAAGCCCTCCTCTACAGGTGAATATGAAAGCGTTGTGGAGAGAGTCAGAGTCAGTATGTGAGTACAGGTGAATATGAAAGCCCTCCTCTAGACGTTGTGGAGAATAGAGTCAGTATGTGAGTACAGGTGAATATGAAAGCCCTCTAGACGTTGTGGAGAGTAGAGTCAGTATGTGAGTACAGGTGAATATGAAAGCCCTCCTCTAGACGTTGTGGAGAGTAGAGTCAGTATGTGAGTACAGGTGACTTTTTAATGTTACGACATTTTAGTAAACACAATATTTCATAACAATATGCTGTTTGCTGCTTGAAAAAATAATGTTTTATGTTTATAATAATGAGTCAATTGGACACAGTAGAGGCAGCTATAGACCAGGTAACCTGCTAGTCAGCGCTCTGGACATGGTAGAGGAAGCTATAGACCAGCCAACCTGCCAGTCAATACTCTGGACACAGTAGAGGCAGCTATAGACCAGCCAACCTACCAGTCAATACTCTGGACACAGTAGAGGCAGCTATAGACCAGCCAACCTACCAGTCAATACTCTGGACACAGTAGAGGCAGCTATAGACCAGCCAACCTACCAGTCAATACTCTGGACACAGTCAATACTCTGGACACAGTAGAGGCAGCTATAGACCAGCCAACCTGCCAGTCAATACTCTGGACACAGTAGAGGCAGCTATAGACCAGCCAACCTGCCAGTCAATACTCTGGACACAGTCAACACTCTGGCAGCTATAGACCAGCCAACCTACCAGTCAATACTCTGGACACAGTAGAGGCAGCTATAGACCAGCCAACCTACCAGTCAATACTCTGGACACAGTAGAGGCAGCTATAGACCAGCCAACCTGCCAGTCAACCTACACAGTCAATACTCTAGACAGCTACAGCCAACCTACCAGTCAATGGACACAGTAGAGGCAGCTATAGACCAGCCAACCTACCAGTCAATACTCTGGACACAGTAGAGGCAGCTATAGACCAGCCAACCTGCCAGTCAATACTCTGGACACAGTAGAGGCAGCTATAGACCAGCCAACCTACCAGTCAATACTCTGGACACAGTAGAGGCAGCTATAGACCAGCCAACCTGCCAGTCAATACTCTGGACACAGTAGAGGCAGCTATAGACCAGCCAACCTACCAGTCAATACTCTGGACACAGTAGAGGCAGCTATAGACCAGCCAACCTGCCAGTCAATACTCTGGACACAGTAGAGGCAGCTATAGACCAGCCAACCTACCAGTCAATACTCTGGACACAGTAGAGGCAGCTATAGACCAGCCAACCTACCAGTCAATACTCTGGACACAGTAGAGGCAGCTATAGACCAGCCAACCTACCAGTCAATACTCTGGACACAGTAGAGGCAGCTATAGACCAGCCAACCTGCCAGTCAATACTCTGGACACAGTCAATACTCTGGACACAGTAGAGGCAGCTATAGACCAGCCAACCTCACCAGTCAACACTCTGGACACAGTAGAGGCAGCTATAGACCAGCCAACCTACCAGTCAATACTCTGGACACAGTAGAGGCAGCTATAGACCAGCCAGTCACCTGGACACAGTAGAGGCAGACCAGCTCACCAGTCAATACTCTGGACACAGTCAATACTCTGGACACAGTAGAGGCAGCTATAGACCAGCCAACCTGCCAGTCAATACTCTGGACACAGTAGAGGCAGCTATAGACCAGCCAACCTGCCAGTCAATACTCTGGACACAGTAGAGGCAGCTATAGACCAGCCAACCTACCAGTCAATACTCTGGACACAGTAGAGGCAGCTATAGACCAGCCAACCTGCCAGTCATTACTCTGGACACAGTAGAGGCAGCTATAGACCAGCCAACCTACCAGTCAATACTCTGGACACAGTAGAGGCAGCTATAGACCAGCCAACCTGCCAGTCAATACTCTGGACACAGTAGAGGCAGCTATAGACCAGCCAACCTGCCAGTCAGCGCTCTGGGAACATCTGGAGCTCATTACCAACAATACCCTCCTCCAGCAGGAACCAAACTGACGGGCTTCCCAGGTAATGCCTTTAAAATGAGCTGGCACTAAGAGAGGAATGGAGGACGGCCACACCTGGATTAGTATGTGTGTGTGTGTGTGTGTGTGCATATGTGTATGTGTGGTGGTGTGTGTGTGCATACGTGTATGTGTGGTGGTGGTGGTGTTTGTGTGCATACGTGTATGTGTGGTGGTGGTGTGTGTGTATGTTTGTGTGTGTGTGTGTGTGTGTGTGTGTGTGTGTGTGTGTGTGTGTGTGTGTGTGTGTGTGTGTGTGTGTGTGTGTGTGTGTGTGTGTGTGTGTGTGTGTGTGTGTGTGTGTGTGTGTGTGTGTGTGTGTGCAGACAGAGTTAGACCTTGCTCCCATCCAGGCATCCAATTAACATGTTTTTTTCTGGATCGTTTCCGTCACTTTCCAGAACAAGGCCACCAGCTACCATTAGACCAGTAGAGATTAACAGATGAGAGAGAAATAAAGAACCGTTTTATAAAGCAGAACTCTCTCTCTCTCTGTCTCTCTCTCTCTCTGTCTCTCTCTCTCTGTCTCTGTCTGTCTGTCTCTCTCTCTCTCTCCCTCTCTCTCTCTCTCTCTCTCCCCTCTCCCCCTGTCTCTCTCTGTCTCTCGCTCCCCCTGTCTCTCTCTCTCTCTCTCCCTTTTTCTCTCTCTCGCTCTCTCCCCCTGTCTCTCTCTCTGTCTCTCTCTCTCTCTCTCTCCCCCCCTGTCTCTCTCTCTCTCTCCCCCCTGTCTCTCTCTCTCTCTCTCCCCCTGTCTCTCTCTCTCTGTATCTCTCTCTGTCTCTCTCTCTCTCCCCCTGTCTCTCTCTCTCTCTGTGTCTCTCTCTCTCTCCCCCTGTCTCTCTCTCTCTAACACTGTTTTACTAGCCCCCCTAAAGAGCATTACTCTTGGTCTGAATTCCAATGAGAAATCTCATTATCTCCTCTCCTCTTCTCCGTCAGAACAGTTAAGTCCTGTAACATTTCCACAGGCAGTACTAGGCTACGAGCTAACATGTCCACAGACAGTACTAGGCTACGAGCTAACATGTCCACAGGCAGTACTAGGCTATGAGCTAACATGTCCACAGACAGTACTAGGCTACGAGCTAACATGTCCACAGGCAGTACTAGGCTACGAGCTAACATGTCCACAGACAGTACTAGGCTACGAGCTAACATGTCCACAGACAGTACTAGGCTACGAGCTAACATGTCCACAGACAGTACTAGGCTACGAGCTAACATGTCCACAGACAGTACTAGGCTACGAGCTAACATGTCCACAGACAGTACTAGGCTACGAGCTAACATGTCCACAGACAGTACTAGGCTACGAGCTAACATGCCCTTCACGACCACACCATCCTTCACAACCACACCATCCTTCACGACCACACCATTCTTCACATCCACACCATCCTTCACATCCACACCATCCTTCACAACCACACCATCCTTCACAACCACACCATCCTTCACATCCACACCATCCTTCACAACCACACCCTCCTTCACAACCACACCATCCTTCACAACCACACCATCTTTCACGACCACACCATTCTTCACATCCACACCATTCTTCACATCCACACCATCCTTCACAACCACACCATCCTTCACAACCACACCATCCTTCACAACCACACCATCCTTCACAACCACACCATCCTTCACATCCACACCATCCTTCACATCCACACCATCCTTCACAACCACACCATCCTTCACAACCACACCATCCTTCACGACCACACCATCCTTCACGACCACACCATCCTTCAAGACCACACCATCCTTCACAACCACACTATCCTTCACGACCACACCATCCTTCACGACCACACCCTTCACGACCACACCATCCTTCACGACCACACCATCCTTCACAACCACACTATCCTTCACGACCACACCATCCTTCACATCCACACCATCCTTCACAACCACACCATCCTTCACAACCACACCATCCTTCACAACCACACCATCCTTCACATCCACACCATCCTTCACATCCACACCATCCTTCACATCCACACCATCCTTCACAACCACACCATCCATCACAACCACACCATCCTTCACAACCACACCATTCTTCACATCCACACCATCCTTCACATCCACACCATCCTTCACAACCACACCATCCTTCACATCCACACCATCCTTCACATCCACACCATCCTTCACAACCACACCATCCTTCACAACCACACCATCCTTCACAACTACACCATCCACACCATCCTTCACAACCATACCATCCTTCACATCCACACCATCCTTCACAACCACACCATCCTTCACATCCACACCATCCTTCACAACCACACCATCCTTCACATCCACACCATCCTTCACATCCACACCATCCTTCACAACCACACCATCCTTCACATCCACACCATCCTTCACATCCACACCATCCTTCACAACCACACCATCCTTCACATCCACACCATCCTTCACATCCACACCATCCTTCACAACCACACCATCCTTTCAACGTTTAGAAGGAAACGACAGCATTAAAAAAGACCTCCGTTTACTGCAGTACAGGGCGTCATCCTAACTTTCTAGATGCAGATGTGATGTGGAGTTCTGCATAAACTAGCCAGGCTATCTATTGAATGAACTGGCTCTGATGTCATTGTGGACAACTAGATTTATGACATCCCCACTGATATTAAGATGAGATTTGGGCCAGAGTGAGAAAAGCAACCCGGTTTTGGCTCCAGTTCTCCCATCAACAACATCCTATTGGCTAGAGATCCTGTTGTCGCTCCTGACTGTGCCAGGGCTAATCCAAGTCATCCTGTTGGGTAAGAGCCTGGCTGTTTGCTTTCCCGCACTGCTGTCAACTCTGTTCCTCTTTCTCTCTCCCTACACACACATACACACACACACACACACACACACACACACACACACACACACACACACACACACACACACATACACACACACACACACACACACACACACACACACACACACACACACACACACACACACACACACACACACACACACACACACACACACACACACACACACACACACACACACACACACACACACACACACACACACACACACACATACACACACACACACATACACACGTGAATGCACACACAGTTCCGTTCGTACCCAGCAAACATGTACCTGGAAAGCCACTAAGTGGCATCACTCCCGTGGACACACCCACACTAATACAAAGGGGCTTTTATATCCCATGTCTGTTTCCACGTCAACCCAACGCTCCCACGGATCCACAAGTCATTTAGATGAAGAGTCAAAGGTCAATGACATGGTATCGGACAGAGAGTGATGTATGTGTGACATCAGCGTCAGTAAATCTGATTAGTAGACAGGTCCTGCGTTAGATCAAATATTTACGTTGCTACCTGCTACGAAAAGGTTTTTTATCTGTCTGCCAAGTGTACGACCAAAGCATGAGAACAGATCCGATTCTCACAGATCCGATTCTCACAGATCCGATTCTCACAGATTCTCACAGATCCTACATTCAGGTTCCATTCTCACACAGACCACATACAGAACCCATACAGTTCTCCCTTGTCAGTGCAACAACAACTCTCTCAGCCATATGTGTAGTGTATATGTGTAGTGAATATGTGTAGTGAATATGTGTAGTGAATATGTGTAGTGTATATGTGTAGTGTATATGTGTAGTGAATATGTGTAGTGTATATGTGTAGTGTATATGTGTAGTGTATATGTGTAGTGTATATGTGTAGTGAATATGTGTAGTGAATATGTTTAGTGAATATGGTTTTGTCCAACATGGGTTTTGTCCAACATGTCTCTGGACCCACTCACTGTCACAGTCATACGCTGGACCTAGTTTTGTCCCATGGAATAAATGTGGTGGATCTTAATGTTTTTCCTCATAATCCTGGACTATCGGACCACCATTTTATTACGTTTGCAATTGCAACAAATAATCTGCTCAGACCCCAACCAAGGAACATCAAAAGTCGTGCTATAAATTCACAGACAACACAAAGATTCCTTGATGCCCTTCCAGACTCCCTCTGCCTACCCAAGGACGCCAGAGGACAAAAATCAGTTAACCACCTAACTGAGGATCTCAATTTAACCTTGCGCAATACCCTAGATGCAGTTGCACCCCTAAAAACTAAAAAAAATTCTCATAAGAAACTAGCTCCCTTGGTACACAGAAAATACCCAAGCTCTGAAGCAAGCTTCCAGAAAATTGGAACGGAAATGGCGCAACACCAAACTGGAAGTCTTCCGACTAGCTTGGAAGGACGGTACCGTGCAGTACCGAAGAGCCCTTACTGCTGCTCGATCATCCTATTTTTCTAACTTAATTGAGGAAAATAAGAACAATCCGAAATTCCTTTTTGATACTGTCGCAAAGCTAACTAAAAAGCAGCATTCCCCAAGAGAGGATGACTTTCACTTTAGCAGTGATAAATTCATGAACTTCTTTGAGGAAAAGATTATGATTATTAGAAAGCAAATTACGGACTCCTCTTTAAACCTGCGTATTCCTCCAAACCTCAGTTGTCCTGAGTCTGCACAACTCTGCCAGGACCTAGGATCAAGAGAGACGCTCAAGTGTTTTAGTACTATATCTCTTGACACAATGATGAAAATAATCATGGCCTCTAAACCTTCAAGCTGCATACTGGACCCTATTCCAACTAAACTACTGAAAGAGCTGCTTCCTGTGCTTGGCCCTCCTATGTTGAACATAATAAACGGCTCTCTATCCACTGGATGTGTACCAAACTCACTAAAAGTGGCAGTAATAAAGCCTCTCTTGAAAAAGCCAAACTTTGACCCAGAAAATATAAAAAACTATCGGCCTATATCGAATCTTCCATTCCTCTCAAAAATTTTAGAGAAGGCTGTTGCTCAGCAACTCACTGCCTTCCTGAAGACAAACAATGTATACGAAATGCTTCAGTCTGGTTTTAGACCCCATCATAGCACTGAGACGGCACTTGTGAAGGTGGTAAATGACATTTTAATGGCATCGGACCGAGGCTCTGCATCTGTCCTCGTGCTCCTAGACCTTAGTGCCGCTTTTGATACCATCGATCACCACATTCTTTTGGAGAGATTGGAAACCCAAATTGGTCTACACGGACATGTTCTGGCCTGGTTTAGATCTTATCTGTCGGAAAGATATCAGTTTGTCTCTGTGAATGGTTTGTCCTCTGACAAATCAACTGTAAATTTCGGTGTTCCTCAAGGTTCCGCTTTAGGACCACTATTGTTTTCACTATATATTTTACCTCTTGGGGATGTTATTCTAATGTAAACTTTCACTGCTATGCGGATGACACACAGCTGTACATTTCAATGAAACATGGTGAAGCCCCAAAATTGCCCTCGCTAGAAGTATGTGTTTCAGACATAAGGAAGTGGATGGCTGCAAACTTTCTACTATTAAACTCGGACAAAACAGAGATGCTTGTTCTAGGTCCCAAGAAACAAAGAGATCTTCTGTTGAATCTGACAATTAATCTTAATGGTTGTACAGTCGTCTCAAATAAAACTGTGAAGGACCTCGGCGTTACTCTGGACCCTGATCTCTTTTTGAAGAACATGTCAAGACCATTTCAAGGACATCTTTTTTGATCCATCTACGTAACATTGCAAAAATCAGAAACTTTCTGTCCAAAAATGATGCAGAAAAATTAATCCATGCTTTTGTCACTTCTAGGTTAGACTACTGCAATGCTCTATTTTCCGGCTACCCGGATAAAGCACTAAATAAACTTCAGTTAGTGCTAAATATGGCTGCTAGAATCCTGACTAGAACCAAAAAATTTGATCATATTACTCCAGTGCTAGCCTCTCTACACTGGCTTCCTGTCAAAGCAAGGGCTGATTTTAAGGTTTTACTGCTAACCTACAAAGCATTACATGGGCTTGCTCCTACCTATCTCTCTGATTTGGTCCTGCCGTACATACCTACACGTACGCTACGGTCACAAGACGCAGGCCTCCTAATTGTCCCTAGAATTTCTAAGCAAACAGCTGGAGGCAGGGCTTTCTCCTATAGAGCTCCATTTTTATGGAACGGTCTGCCTACCCATGTCAGGGACGCAAACTCGGTCTCAACCTTTAAGTCTTTACTGAAGACTCATCTCTTCAGTGGGTCATATGATTGAGTGTAGTCTGGCCCAGGATTGGGAAGGTGAACGGAAAGGCTCTGGAGCAACGAACCGCCCTTGCTGTCTCTGCCTGGCTACATTCCCCTCTTTCCACTGGGATTCTCTGCCTCTAACCCTATTACAGGGGCTGGGTCACTGGCTTACTGGGGCTCTCTCATGCCGTCCCTGGAGGGGGTGCGTCACCTGAGTGGGTTGATTCACTGTTGTGGTCATCCTGTCTGGGTTGGCGCCCCCCTTGGGTTGTGCCGTGGCGGAGATCTTTGTGGGCTACACTCATCCTTGTCTCAGGATGGTAAGTTGGTGGTTGAAGATATCCCTCTAGTGGTGTGGGGGCTGTGCTTTGGCAAAGTGGGTGGGGTTATATCCTTCCTGTTTGGCCCTGTCCGGGGTGTCCTCGGATGGGGCCACAGTGTCTCCTGACCCCTCCTGTCTCACCTCCAGTATTTATGCTGCAGTAGTTTATGTGTCGGGGGGCTGGGGTCAGTTTGTTATATCTGGAGTACTTCTCCTGTCCTATTCGGTGTCCTGTGTGAATCTAAGTGTGCGTTCTCTAATTCTCTCCTTCTCTCTTTCTTTCTCTCTCTCGGAGGACCTGAGCCCTAGGACCATGCCCCAGGACTACCTGACATGATGACTCCTTGCTGTCCCCAGTCCACCTGGCCATGCTGCTGTTCCAGTTTCAACTGACCTGAGCCCTAGGACCATGCCCCAGGACTACCTGACATGATGACTCCTTGCTGTCCCCAGTCCACCTGGCCATGCTGCTGCTCCAGTTTCAACTTCCACCTGACTGTGCTGCTGCTCCAGTTTCAACTGTTCTGCCTTATTATTATTCGACCATGCTGGTCATTTATGAACATTTGAACATCTTGGCCATGTTCTGTTATAATCTCCACCCGGCACAGCCAGAAGAGGACTGGCCACACCACATAGCCTGGTTCCTCTCTAGGTTTCTTCCTAGGTTTTGGCCTTTCTAGGGAGTTTTTCCTAGCCACCGTGCTTCTACACCTGCATTGCTTGCTGTTTGGGGTTTTAGGCTGGGTTTCTGTACAGCACTTTGAGATATCAGCTGATGTACGAAGGGCTATATAAATAAATTTGATTTGTTTTGATTTGAATATTCCGTGTGTGTTGACAGTAAATTGCTTTGTAGGAAAGTTTCAGGAAACCTAAGAGGAAAATGTAATCACATGACCATGTTACATTAAACAGTATTATACTGTGTCTCACACTGCTCAGGCTCCTCTATCTGTCTACATTACATTATGATGTCTATCTGTCTACATTACATTATGATGTCTATCTGTCTACATTATATTATGTCTACATTACATTATGATGTCTATCTGTCTACATTACATTATGATGTCTGTCTGTCTACATTACATTATGATGTCTCTGTCTACATTACATTATGATGTCTACATTACATTATGATGTCTCTGTCTATATTACATTATGTCTGTCTGTCTACATTATATTATGATGTCTATCTGTCTACATTAAAATATGTCTGTCTGTCTACATTACATCATGATGTCTGTCTGTCTGTCTACATTACATTATGATGTCTATCTGTCTACATTACATTATGATGTCTATCTGTCTACATTACATTATGATGTCTACATTACATTATGATGTCTACATTACATTATGATGTCTATCTGTCTACATTACATTATGATGTCTATCTGTCTATATTACATTATGATGTCTATCTGTCTACATTACATTATGATGTCTACATTACATTATGATGTCTACATTACATTATGATGTCTATCTGTCTACATTACATTATGATGTCTATCTGTCTACATTACATTATGATGTCTATCTGTCTACATTACATTATGATGTCTACTGTCTACATTACATTATGTCTGTCTGTCTACATTATATTATGATGTCTACCTGTCTACATTAAATTATGTCTGTCTGTCTACATTACATTATGATGTCTCTGTCTACATTACATTATGATGCCTGTCTGTCTACATTACATTATGATGTCTCTGTCTTCATTACATTATGTTGGTCTGTCTACATTACATTATGATGTCTCTGTCTACATTACATTATGTCTGTCTGTCTACATTACATTATGATGTCTATCTGTCTACATTACATTATGATGTCTATCTGTCTACATTACATTATGATGTCTGTCTGTCTACATTACATTATGATGTCTGTCTGTCTACATTACATTATGATGTCTATCTGTCTACATTACATTATGATGTCTGTCTGTCTACATTACATTATGATGTCTTCTGTCTGTCTACATTACATTATGATGTCTATCTGTCTACATTACATTATGATGTCTATGATGTCTCTGTTACATTACATTATGATGTCTACATCTGTCTACATTACATTATGATGTCTGTCTGTCTACATTACATTATGATGTCTAATCTGTCTACATTACATTATGTCTGTCATTACATGTCTACATTACATTATGATGTCTGTCTGTCTACATTACATTATGATGTCTAGCTGTCTACATTACATTATGATGTCTGTCTGTCTACATTACATTATGATGTCTCTGTCTACATTACATTATGATGTCTGTCTACATTACATTATGATGTCTGTCTGTCTACATTACATTATGTCTGTCTGTCTACATTACATTATGATGTCTGTCTGTCTACATTACATTATGATGTCTGTCTGTCTACATTACATTATGATGTCTGTCTGTCTACATTACATTATGATGTCTGTCTGTCTACATTACATTATGATGTCTGTCTACATTACATTATGATGTCTATCTGTCTACATTACATTATGATGTCTGTCTGTCTACATTACATTATGATGTCTGTCTGTCTACATTACATTATGATGTCTATCTGTCTACATTACATTATGATGTCTACATTACATTATGATGTCTGTCTGTCTACATTACATTATGATGTCTCTGTCTACATTACATTATGTCTGTCTGTCTACATTACATTATGATGTCTGTCTGTCTACATTACATTATGATGTCTGTCTGTCTACATTACATTATGATGTCTGTCTGTCTACATTACATTATGATGTCTCTGTCTACATTACATTATGATGTCTGTCTGTCTACATTACATTATGATGTCTATCTGTCTACATTACATTATGATGTCTGTCTGTCTACATTACATTATGATGTCTATCTGTCTACATTACATTATGATGTCTCTCTGTCTACATTACATTATGATGTCTATCTGTCTACATTACATTATGATGTCTGTCTGTCTACATTACATTATGATGTCTGTCTGTCTACATTACATTATGATGTCTACAGTGTGGTGTCAGGAAAATAACCTCACACTCAACCAAAACTTGATACTTTCAGGAAACAGCAGAGGGACATTATGATGTCTGTCTGATGTCATTACATTATGATGTCTACATTACATTATGATGTCTATCTGTCTACATTACATTATGATGTCTATCTGTCTACATTACATTATGATGTCTGTCTGTCTACATTACATTATGATGTCTGTCTGTCTACATTACATTATGATGTCTATCTGTCTACATTACATTATGTCTGTCTGTCTACATTACATTATGATGTCTCTGTCTACATTACATTATGTCTGTCTGTCTACATTACATTATGATGTCTGTCTGTCTACATTACATTATGATGTCTATCTGTCTACATTACATTATGATGTCTGTCTGTCTACATTACATTATGTCTGTCTGTCTACATTACATTATGATGTCTGTCTGTCTACATTACATTATGATGTCTATCTGTCTACATTACATTATGATGTCTATCTGTCTACATTACATTATGATGTCTATCTGTCTACATTATATTATGATGTCTGTCTGTCTACATTAATTATGATGTCTGTCTGTCTACATTACATTATGATGTATGTCTGTCTATATTACATTATAATGTCTCTGTCTACATTACATTATGATGTCTCTCTGTCTACATTACATTATGATGTCTATCTGTCTACATTACATAATGATGTATGTCTGTCTATATTACATTATAATGTCTCTGTCTACATTACATTATGATGTCTCTCTGTCTACATTACATTATGATGTCTCTGTCTACATTACATTATGTCTGTCTACATTACATTATGATGTCTCTGTCTACATTACATTATGATGTCTACATTACATTATGATGTCTATCTGTCTACATTATATGATGATGTCTGTCTGTCTACATTACATTATGATGTCTGTCTACATTACATTATGATGTCTGTCTGTCTACATTACATTATGATGTCTGTCTGTCTACATTACATTATGATGTCTGTCTGTCTACATTACATTATGTCTGTCTGTCTACATTACATTATGATGTCTGTCTGTCTACATTACATTATGATGTCTGTCTGTCTACATGTCTACATGATGTCTACATTATTACATTATGTCTCTGTCTACATCTGTCTACATTACATTATGTCTGTCTGTCTACATTACATTATGATGTCTGTCTGTCTACATTACATTATGATGTCTATCTGTCTACATTACATTATGATGTCTGTCTACATTACATTATGATGTCTGTCTGTCTACATTACATTATGATGTCTGTCTGTCTACATTACATTATGATGTCTATCTGTCTACATTACATTATGATGTCTGTCTGTCTACATTACATTATGATGTCTGTCTGTCTACATTACATTATGATGTCTATCTGTCTACATTACATTATGATGTCTGTCTGTCTACATTACATTATGATGTCTATCTGTCTACATTACATTATGATGTCTATCTGTCTACATTACATTATGATGTCTACATTACATTATGATGTCTATCTGTCTACATTACATTATGATGTCTATCTGTCTACATTACATTATGATGTCTGTCTGTCTACATTACATTATGATGTCTATCTGTCTACATTACATTATGATGTCTATCTGTCTACATTACATTATGATGTCTGTCTGTACATTATGTTGTTATGATGTCTGTCTGTCTACATTACATTATGATGTCTGTCTGTCTACATTACATTATGATGTCTGTCTGTCTACATTACATTATGATGTCTATCTGTCTACATTACATTATGATGTCTGTCTGTCTACATTACATTATGATGTCTGTCTGTCTACATTACATTATGATGTCTGTCTGTCTACATTACATTATGATGTCTGTCTGTCTACATTACATTATGATGTCTCTCTGTCTACATTACATTATGTCTATCTGTCTACATTACATTATGATGTCTGTCTGTCTACATTACATTATGATGTCTCTCTGTCTACATTACATTATGATGTCTGTCTGTCTACATTACATTATGATGTCTGTCTGTCTACATTACATTATGATGTCTGTCTGTCTACATTACATTATGATGTCTGTCTGTCTACATTACATTATGATGTCTGTCTGTCTACATTACATTATGATGTGTCTACTTCTACATTACATTATGATGTCTCTCTGTCTACATTACATTATGATGTCTGTCTGTCTACATTACATTATGATGTCTGTCTGTCTGTCTACATTACATTATGATGTCTGTCTGTCTACATTACATTATGATGTCTGTCTGTCTACATTACATTATGATGTCTGTCTGTCTACATTACATTATGATGTCTGTCTGTCTACATTACATTATGATGTCTGTCTGTCTACATTACATTATGATGTCTCTCTGTCTACATTACATTATGATGTCTGTCTGTCTACATTACATTATGATGTCTGTCTGTCTACATTACATTATGATGTCTATCTGTCTACATTACATTATGATGTCTGTCTGTCTACATTACATTATGATGTCTATCTGTCTACATTACATTATGATGTCTATCTGTCTACATTACATTATGATGTCTGTCTGTCTACATTACATTATGATGTCTATCTGTCTACATTACATTATGATGTCAATATGTCTACATTACATTATGATGTCTGTCTGTCTACATTACATTATGATGTCTATCTGTCTACATTACATTATGATGTCAATATGTCTACATTACATTATGATGTCTACATTACATTATGATGTCTGTCTACATTACATTATGATGTATGTCTATCTACATTACATTATGATGTCTGTCTGTCTACATTACATTATGATGTCTGTCTGTCTACATTACATTATGATGTCTGTCTGTCTACATTACATTATGATGTCTATCTGTCTACATTACATTATGATGTCTGTCTGTCTACATTACATTATGATGTCTGTCTGTCTACATTACATTATGATGTCTGTCTGTCTACATTACATTATGATGTCTCTGTCTACATTACATTATGATGTCTCTGTCTACATTACATTATGATGTCTGTCTGTCTACATTACATTATGATGTCTGTCTGTCTACATTACATTATGATGTCTCTGTCTACATTACATTATGATGTCTGACTGTCTACATTACATTATGTCTGTCTGTCTACATTACATTATATGTCTGTCTGTCTACATTACATTATGATGTCTACATTACATTATGAGTGTCTCTCTGTCTACATTACATTATGATGTCTCTGTCTACATTACATTATGATGTCTCTGTCTGTTACATTATGTCTGTCTGTCTACATTACATTATGATGTCTCTCTGTCTACATTACATTATGATGTCTCTGTCTACATTACATTATGTCTGTCTACATTACATTATGATGTCTATCTGTCTACATTACATTATGATGTCTACATTACATTATGATGTCTATCTGTCTACATTACATTATGATGTCTGTCTGTCTACAATACATTATGATGTCTGTCTACATTACATTATGATGTCTATCTGTCTACATTATATTATGATGTCTCTGTCTACATTACATTATGATGTCTGTCTGTCTACATTACATTATGATGTCTGTCTGTCTACATTACATTATGATGTCTCTGTCTACATTACATTATGATGTCTACATTACATTATGATGTCTGTCTACATTACATTATGTGTCTGTCTGTCTACATTACATTATGATGTCTGTCTGTCTACATTACATTATGATGTCTATCTGTCTACAATTACATTATGATGTCTGTCTGTCTACATTACATTATGATGTCTATCTGTCTACATTACATTATGATGTCTATCTGTCTACATTACATTATGATGTCTGTCTGTCTACATTACATTATGATGTCTGTCTGTCTACATTACATTATGATGTCTGTCTGTCTACATTACATTATGATGTCTGTCTGTCTACATTACATTATGATGTCTGTCTACATTATATTATGATGTCTGTCTGTCTACATTACATTATGATGTCTCTGTCTACATTACATTATGATGTCTGTCTGTCTACATTACATTATGATGTCTGTACTGTCTACATTACATGTATGATGTCTGTCTACATTACATTATGATGTCTGTCTGTCTACATTACATTATGATGTCTATTGTCTACATTATGATGTCTGTCTGTCTACATTACATTATGATGTCTGTCTGTCTACATTACATTATGATGTCTACATTACATTATGATGTCTCTGTCTACATTACATTATGATGTCTGTCTGTCTACATACATTATGATGTCTGTCTGTCTACATTACATTATGATGTCTGTCTGTCTACATTACATTATGATGTCTACATTACATTATGATGTCTGTCTGTCTACATTACATTATGATGTCTATCTGTCTACATTACATTATGATGTCTGTCTGTCTACATTACATTATGATGTCTGTCTGTCTACATTACATTATGATGTCTCTCTGTCTACATTACATTATGATGTCTATCTGTCTACATTACATTATGATGTCTGTCTGTCTACATTACATTATGATGTCTGTCTGTCTACATTACATTATGATGTCTGTCTGTCTACATTACATTATGATGTCTATCTGTCTACATTACATTATGATGTCTGTCTGTCTACATTACATTATGATGTCTATCTGTCTACATTACATTATGATGTCTGTCTGTCTACATTACATTATGATGTCTATCTGTCTACATTACATTATGATGTCTGTCTGTCTACAATACATTATGATGTCTCTGTCTACATTACATTATGATGTCTACATTACATTATGATGTCTGTCTGTCTACATTATATTATGATGTCTATCTGTCTACATTACATTATGATGTCTGTCTACATTACATTATGATGTCTACATTACATTATGATGTCTGTCTGTCTACATTACATTATGATGTCTATCTGTCTACATTACATAATGATGTATGTCTGTCTATATTACATTATAATGTCTCTGTCTACATTACATTATGATGTCTGTCTGTGTCTGTCTACATTACATTATTATGTTGTGTCTGTCTACATTATATTATGATGTCTCTATGATGTCTGTCTACATTACATTATGATGTCTACATCTGTCTACATTACATTATGATGTCTGTCTGTCTACATTACATTATGATGTCTGTCTGTCTACATTATGATATGATGTCTGTCTACATTACATTATGATGTCTGTCTGTCTACATTACATTATGATGTCTGTCTGTCTACATTACATTATGATGTCTGTCTGTCTACATTACATTATGATGTCTGTCTACATTACATTATGTCTGTCTACATTACATTATGATGTCTGTCTACATTACATTATGTCTGTCTACATTACATTATGATGTCTGTCTACATTACATTATGATGTCTGTCTACTGTCTACATTACATTATTATGATGTCTGTCTACATTACATTATGATGTCTGTCTACATTACATTATGATGTCTGTCTACATTACATTATGATGTCTGTCTACATTACATTATGATGTCTGTCTACATTACATTATGTGTCTGTCTACATTACATTATGATGTCTGTCTACATTACATTATGTCTGTCTACATTACATTATGTGTCTGTCTACATTACATTATGATGTCTGTCTACATTACATTATGATGTCTGTCTACATTACATTATGATGTCTGTCTACATTATCTTATGATGTCTGTCTACATTATATGTCTGTCTATGATGTCTGTCTGTCTACATTATATGTCTGTCTACATTACATTATGTCTGTCTGTCTACATCTACATTATACATTATGATGTCTGTCTACATTACATTATGATGTCTTATTTCTAATGTGATTATCTTATATGTATTATTATCTCTCATATACTATTATCTCTGTTATCATTACATTATGATGTCTGTCTATGATGTCTATCTAATGTGACTTATCTTATAGTATTATTATCTCTAATGTGACTATCTCATAGTATCATTATTTCTAATGTGACTATATTATCTTATATTATTATGATCTCTGTTACACACATTCTATCCGGGGTCTGAGGGGCCTATTTCTATGTATATCTTCTCACGGGTTCATCTCAGGTCACTCAACGGGGCTAAATGTCACACACACCACCGACACGCGCACACACACACATACAATTACACGCTGACATTAGCAAGACCACGGCCACCATTTGACCTAGATAGGTTGTGTGTATGTATTGATATGTAGGCTACATGTGGCATGTTTTTATTTATGCAGTTCTATTCTATATTCTATAGCTGTTCTTGTCTATTAATGTTCTGTATTATGTCATGGTTCATGTTTTGTGTGGACCCCAGGAAGAGTAGCTGCTGTTTTCACAACAGCTCATGGGGATCCTAACCAAATACCAAATACCATCACGACTGGAATATAGCAGGTGACTGTCCGTCCTTCCAGAGAGTGTAAATTCTATCTGCGTCCTGAAAAAGAGTGATGAAAGTCATGCGGTCAGAAAACACTGGGGTGTAAAGAACTATAGTCATACAATAGGTTATCAAACAGTGTCACACCCTGACCTTAGTTCCTTTTTTATGTCTCTATTTTGGTTTGGTCGGGGCGTGAGTTGGGGTGGGCATTCTATGTTGTTTTTCTATGTTTTCTTTTCTATGTGTTTGGCCTGGTATGGTTCCCATTCAGAGGCAGCTGTCTATCGTTGTCTCTAATTGAGAACCATACTTGGGTAGCCTTTTCCCATCTGGTGTTTGTGGGTAGTTGTTTCCTGTTTTGTGTTTACACCTTTCAGGAATGTTTAGATTTTTCATTTCTTACATCCACGTTGTTATTTTGTGTGTTCGTGTTCGGTGTTAATAAATGATCATGGACACTTACTACACTGCGTTTTGGTCCGATCCTTCCTACTCCTCATCTGATGAAGACGAAGATCGTTACAAACAGGGAGTCGTAGCTGTGTTGATATACATGAGGCTCGTGCAAACCAGATTGAAAAGTGCCTGGGTATAATGTTCATCTGACTGAAACAACTCCAGCAACAGATCGGCACCTCGAATGGGGTTGTTGTGTGTGTTTGATTGAGTAAGCCCATTCTAGGGTAATGCTGGGGAGAGAGAGAGAGAATTAGACAACTATGACAGCTGGGTCTGTACATAGTCAAAGGTAGGCTTTGAGGGGACTCCTACAGTAGGTACACCTACAGCTCATCCCTTGGCAGCAGTACTGTGGACTACTTTATCACTGACCTCAACCCAGAATCTCTCAGAGCCTTCACAGTCAGCCCACTGACACCCCTATCAGACCACATGAAAATCACAGCATACTTGAACAGAGAAGTACTCAACCATGAGGCATCAAAGCCCAACAAACTGCATGCTATTCAGAAATGCTATAGATGGAAGGAAGATAGTGTGTAGAAACCTTCCAAAGAGCAATTGGCCAAAAACCCTATCTGCAATAGTGAAGGTGTAAACTTAGAAGTAGAGAGCCTGAATAGTGTATTTGACATATCTGCTAACATATAAAATCAAATAAATTCAAGCAGAAAACCTAGCAAAATGAACAGCAATGAGAAATGGTTTGATGAAGAGTGCAAAAACCTGAGAAAGAATCTGATAAACCTGTCCAATAAAAAACCATACGATACGCCTTGACTGTGGGGAAACACTAAAACGATACAGAAATACACTACAAGGAAGGAACAGCACGTCAGAAATCAGCTCAATGTGATTGGAGAATCCATCAAATCAAGCCACTACTGGGAAAATTGGAAAACACTGAACAAACAACAACATGAAGAGCTATCTATCCAAAATGGAGATGTTTGGATAAACCACTTCTCCAACCTCTTTGACCATATAACAAACAACAACATGAAGAGCTATCTATCCAAAATGGAAATGTTTGGATAAACCACTTCTCCAACCTCTTTGGCCATATAACAAACAACAACATGAAGAGCTATCTATCCAAAATGGAGATGTTTGGATAAACCACTTCTCCAACCTCATTGGCCATATAACAAACAACAACATGAAGAGCTATCTATCCAAAATGGAGATGTTTGGATAAACCACTTCTCCAACCTCTTTGACCACATAACAAACAACAACATGAAGAGCTATCTATCCAAAATGGAGATGTTTGGATAGACCACTTCTCCAACCTCATTGGCCATATAACAAACAACAACATGAAGAGCTATCTATCCAAAATGGAGATGTTTGGATAAACCACTTCTCCAACCTCTTTGACCATATAACAAACAACAACATGAAGAGCTATCTATCCAAAATGGAGATGTTTGGATAAACCACTTCTCCAACCTCTTTGGCCATATAACAAACAACAACATGAAGAGCTATCTATCCAAAATGGAGATGTTTGGATAAACCACTTCTCCAACCTCATTGGCCATATAACAAACAACAACATGAAGAGCTATCTATCCAAAATGGAGATGTTTGGATAAACCACTTCTCCAACCTCATTGGCCATATAACAAACAACATGAAGAGCTATCTATCCAAAATGGAGATGTTTGGATAAACCACTTCTCCAACCTCTTTGACCATTTAACAAACAACAGACATCTAAAACATGTACATGATCATCTGAACATAGGACCAACTGTTAAAGACTCCCAGAACCCTTTGGATCCTCTAATTACATTGAATGAACTGCAGGACAAAATACAAACCCACCAACCCAAAAAGGCCTGATGGCATCCTAAATTAAATGATAAAATATACAGACCACAAATTCAAGTTGGCTATACTCAGCCACACCAATGTGTCAGAGGAAACACCTTGCACCTGGCAACCTTTGTTAGCACGCACTGCTCCTGGTCCACCACAGGAATCGCTGGTGCGTGATGAGACAAGGATATCCCTACTGGCCAAGCCCTCCCTAACCCAGGCAACGCTAGGCCAATTGTGCGTCGCCCCACGGACCTCCCGGTCACGGCCGGTTATGACAGAGCCTGGCCACGAACCCAGAGTCTCTGGTGGCACAGCTGGCGCTGCAGTACAGCACCCTTAACCACTGCGCCACCCAGGAGGCCTCAAAAACAGCTTTTGAGTCAATTTGCCATGGGCCCCTGCTGTATAAACTGACGGAAAGCGGTGTTGGAAGAAAACCTACGATATTATAAAATCAATGTACACAAACAATAAGTGTGCAGTCATAATTGTCAATAAACACACAGATTTCTTCCCTCAGGGCCAGGGGATGAGACAGGGATGCCGCTTGAGCTCCCCCCTCTTCAACATTTATATCAATGAATTGGCAAGGGGCACTAGAATAGTCTGCAGCTCACGGCCTCACCCTACCAGACTCTGAAATCAAATGTCTACTGTTTGCTGATGATCTGGTGCTTGTGTCCCCAACCAAGGAGGGCCTACAAAAGGACCTAGATCTTCTGCACAGATTCTGTCAGACTTGGGCCCTGACAGTGAATCTCAGTAAGACTAAAATAACGGTGTTCCAAGGAAGGCCCAGATGCCAGGACCCACATCTCCTTTGCATAGAGTTGATCAAGCTGTTCTTTGTGGCCTATGGAATGGTGTGCCAGTAACGAATCTCTTCGTCCTCTGAGGAGGAGTAGGAAGGATCGGACCAATGTGCAGCGTGGTAAGTGTCCATGTTAATTTATTAGACTGAACACCCAAAACAAAATAACAAAGCGAATGGAAGAAACGAAACAGTTCTGTAAGGTGACATACACTCAACAGAAAACAACTACCCACAAATCATAGTGGGAACACAGGCTACCTAAGTATGGTTCTCAATCAGAGACAATGATTGACAGCTGCCTCTGATTGGGAACCATACCAGGCCAAAAGCAGAAATACAAAACATAGAACAAACATCGAATGCCCACCCCAACTCACGCCCTGACCAAACTAAAACAGAGACATAAAAAAGGAACTAAAGTCCAGATGTGACAGTGCCAATCATATTCAATGGCTGTGCAAAGTTGCTGGATATTGGCGGGAATTGGAACATGTTGTCGTACACATCAATCCAGAGCATCCCACACATGCTCAATGGGTGACATATCTGGTGAGTATGCAAGCCATGGAAGAACTGGGAAATGTTCAACTTACAGGAATTGTGTACAGATCCTTGTGACATGGGGCCGTGCATTATCATGCTGAAACATGAGGTGATGGCAGCGGATGAATGGCACAACAACGGGGCTCAGGATCCCGTCACGGTATCTCTGTGCATTAAAATTGCCATTAATAAAATTCAATTGTGTTCATTGTCCGTAGCTTATGCCTGTCCATACCATAACCCCACCCCCACCATGGGGCACTCTGTTCATAATGTTGGCAACAGCAAACCGCTTGCCCACACGACACCATACACGTGATCTGCGGTTGTGAGGCCAATGGACATACTGCCAAATTCACTAAAACGACATTGAAGGTGGCTTATGGTAGAGAAATGAACATTCAAATGAACAGCTCTGGTGGACATTCCTGCAGTCAGCATGCCAATTGCACGCTCCCTCAAAACATGAGACATCCATGGCATTGTGTTGTGTTATAAAACTGCACATTTTAGAGTGGCCTTTTATTGTCCCCAGCAGAAGGTCCACATGTGTAATGATCATGCTGTTTAATCAGCTTCTTGATATGCCACACCTGTCAGGTGCATGGATTATCTTGTCAAATGAGAAATGCACCCTACCTGGGATCTAAACAAATTTGTGCTCAACATTTTTGAGAAATGTATGGAGCGTTTCTGTGATCTTTAATTTCAGCTCATGTAAACATGGGACCAACACATGTTGCATTTATATTTCTGTTCAGTGTATATTAAAGGGTTTTGGTTGGTATAAGTTATTCAACTGTTAATAGGCATGTAGCTAGTTAACCCCTTAGTGAGTTTGTTGTGTATTGGAGACAATGGATAGCAACATGATTTCATCTGGATCTGGACTGGAGAACTCTGGTCACGCATGTAACAGTTTGTCTGAACCACTACCCCATCTCATATAATGTCCAACAGGTGTGTGTGTGTGTGTGTGTGTGTGTGTGTGTGTGTGTGTGTGTGTGTGTGTGTGTGTGTGTGTGTGTGTGTGTGTGTGTGTGTGTGTGTGTGTGTGTGTGTGTGTGTGTGTGTGTGTGTGTGTGTGTGTGTGTGTGTGTGTGTGTGTGTGTGTGTGTGTGTGTGTGTGTGTGTGTGTGTGTGTGTGTGTGTGTGTGTGTGTGTGTGTGTGTGTGTGTGTGTGTGTGTGTGTGTGTGTGAGAGATGTCATAAAGAACATGTTCTAGCCTCTAAGACATATCAGTATGTCATGATGTCAGTTCCTCTTAGTTCACCAACTCTCTCTTTCATGAATGCACGCCACTGCGTGCACACACACACACACACACACACACACACACACACACACACACACACACACACACACACACACACACACACACACACACACACACACACACACACACACACACACACACACTCCCCCTCTCCACCCCACTCTCCTCTCCCCCTTCTCCACTCTCTATTGCTCCCTTCCCTCTGTTTGTGCACCGACCATACCCCACCACCCCACCTCAGTTTAATTTAGTGCCTCAGCCGACAGCTCATTGACAACTTCTGTGACGGGCAGGAGTATTCCATGTCGAAGACCACGTATATAGAAATACCAGCTAGGAGACTACAATGGAACCTAAACCCATGTGTTTTGTGACGAGTGACGAAGTGACGAGCCTCAGTGACCTAGTCTGTGAAAATTATTAAGAAAACGTGGTCATAAACAGCCACTGAATTTATACAGAACTTATGCATATTTTATATCGTGAATTATACTTCAAATAGGCAAACAACTTTGTATGAGTAATCTGCAATAATCTGATTTAGTTTCAGTGGAGTATTTAAAATATCTGTTTATTCTTGTTATGTTCAATAATATCCCCTTAATCGAGAATCAATAAAAAAATAACGTAATGTGTTCGGACGCATAGCCTTTTCACCATGTTGTTACGTATATGGTATGGCCACTTGATATTTTTACAGGTGTACGCTATAGTTACCATCTCTGCGCTCCAGATTCTGGAACATGGACGCGCAGAGTGCAGTTCGCGCTCATACCAGAACGCACCTCCCACTTACAACTTTTAAAAAAAGTTCTAGAGCCTCTCGTCCTCCAATTGTTAAAACTCGGGACGCGCTTGACATAAGGGGCATACTTCTCGGAGACTTCTGGACCGCAACTTTGACACGCAGAGAGAAATGTTCTGCACAGGGATTTCAGTAGGCTACCTTTCTGAAGTTTGTGGACAATACAACTGTATTAAAGGGATTTGAGCCTCATAGACACGTCGATAAAGTGGATAAGAAATAGCACTGTTTTGAGCACATTTCGGGACTTCATTTTGCCAGGTAGGTGTCTCACGAACAACTTTCTTCTACTTCTGGTGCGACTTTATGATGGAAACAAGTAGGCTAGTAGCCAGTAGCCTAGTCTGTGACCGTTTGGAGACCGCGCAATCATTATGCAGGTTGTTCTGTGCGCTCCAAAGTGCACCTCGGACGGTGTTTACTGTTCAGGCGAGATATGGCTTGGGGAAGTTATAAAAGGGATTTCTCTGGGTTACTGTCTGTGAGCTGAATGCCTGGCACTGCGTGTCTTTATTAGAAACGAGAATAGTTTTGTGATCACATTTTATATTAAAACATTTCCGAGTTTTTCCTCTTAAAATGTAGGATACTATATGTCATGTTTGTCTATCCCATTATCCGTGCTTATCGATCTCACTACGAGCAACGAGCACTGACTAGCCTATAGCCAAGGTTTATATGGCCGAACATTTCTCCCCCAACATAGTTCTTTTCTATCTCACTTCGAAAACGCATCCACAGAAACCTTTGAAAGCGGATCATTGTCAAGATATGATATGGTCGGTTATATCTGCGTGTCAAAATATCTTTACCGTGTGGTGCCTAGCTCACCATTCTAGATTAAAATCTCTGCGCAGCCAGAGACCCTCACAGAGAGAGTCATGCAGAATAGAGATACGGTTCCAGCTAGGCAAAAACTGCTGGAACCGACGTTGTTTCCATCATAATAAGAATTTAAATATCCTGTCGTTGATTTCACGTTGAATTCACGTTAGTTGACAACTCAACCAAATGTATAATTCAACCAAATTAAAACTGGACGTTGAACTGACGTCTGTGCCCAGTGGGTTGTTAGTTAGAGGCACAGCAGGCAGGTCAGGGTGGTGTGTTATCGGTTGTTGATGTTGGTTTATCCCGTTTGTGTTTGTTTGTTTTAAAGGTAATTCAATTAGAGCTTGTTATCTCACTAATCGACCAGGGTTGTCATCTCTTCTTTGTTTATTTAAACTTTAACCTGATTGGATTAGGTTGACTTGTCTTTTTTGTATACAATAGAATAGTAATGGCATGGTAATAACAACTTAATCAAATACAAATTCTAAAAATGCTATTATTGCTGTGGTTTTGAGAATAGCACATTTGTGATTTTGAGAAACAATCACCTTGACTACTCAAGTCTACCTAATGTTATTCAGAGGCCTCTATGTCAATGACTTTGTGTGAAGAGATGTAATAAAGCATGCTAGATAAATACAAGTCAGCGAGGCAGCCAGGAAGGGCACCTAAACAAACTGAAGTCTATGAAGGGATGGGAAAAGTAAAGACCGAGATGGAGGGACAGAGAGAGCGAGGGAGGAAGAGATCAGCAGAGAGAACGAGGGAGGAAGAGATCAGCAGAGAGAGCGAGGGAGGAAGAGATCAGCAGAGAGAGCGAGGGAGGAAGAGATCAGCAGAGAGAGTGAGGGAGGAAGCAAACATTCCTGACTTGGTGTCTCAGCAATTTAATTAAAGAACGTCAAAGATGCTAACACACACACACACACACACACACACACACACACACACACACACACACACACACACACACATACATCATTGTGAGATCCCCCTACTTACCCCCACCCCCACCCCCCAAACACTTTGGTCTTGGACTAATCCCAGGGGTCAACTAATAAGTGTTCGGGTCATGCCACCATGACAACTAAATAGGGGGACCCCTGATTGAGTTAATAACCCCATGATGGAAGCTAAGAGGTACAAGGTGAAGAGGATTTTGTTTGGTGTGTGTGTGTGTTAAACTAAAGAGTGCAAAGCAGCTATTAGAAAATGAGAAGTGGTTGTGTGTGGTTGTAGTGTTATCAACAACAGGAGCAGTAGTGTAAATCCTCTCATCTTAGCCAGGCTTAACTGTGCCCTGTGGTGCTTTGGTGGTGCTCCCTCTAGATCCTCCAGGTCAGCTTTTACTCTGGGTTCCGCTTGTTAGGGAGCTTTTACTCTGGGTTCCCCTTGTTAGGGAGCTTTTACTCTGGGTTCCGCTTGTTAGGGAGCTTTTACTCTGGGTTCCCCTTGTTAGGGAGCTTTTACTCTGGGTTCCGCTTGTTAGGGAGCTTTTACACTGGGTTCCCCTTGTTAGGGAGCTTTTACTCTGGGTTCCCCTTGTTAGGGAGCTTTTACTCTGGGTTCCCCATTGTTAGGGAGCTTTTACTCTGGGTTCCCCTTGTTAGGGAGCTTTTACTCTGGGTTCCCCATTGTTAGGGAGCTTTTACTCTGGGTTCCCCTTGTTAGGGAGCTTTTACTCTGGGTTCCCCTTGTTAGGGAGCTTTTACTCTGGGTTCCCCTTGTTAGGGAGCTTTTTCCCCTTGTCTGGGTTCCCCTTGTTAGGGAGCTTTTACTCTGGGTTCCCCTTGTTAGGGAGCTTTTACTCTGGGTTCCCCTTGTTAGGGAGCTTTTACTCTGGGTTCCGCTTGTTAGGGAGCTTTTACTCTGGGTTCCCCTTGTTAGGGAGCTTTTACTCTGGGTTCCCCTTGTTAGGGAGCTTTTACTCTGGGTTCCCCTTGTTAGGGAGCTTTTACTCTGGGTTCCCCTTGTTAGGGACCATTAAGTAATTAAAACAACCTTGAGCTCTGGTCCTTCTTTCTCTCTGTATCTCTGTCTATCTCTGTCTATCTCTGACCAAAGGGTCTCTTTCTCTCCATTTCAATGATCTTGCTCTCCCTGTCTTTCTTTTCTTTCTCCCTCTATCTGGACTTGCTCCCAGCTCTTTCTATCGCTGCCACACTGTTCTCTCCCTACCTCTCTGCTCTTTCTATCGCTGCCACACTGTTCTCTCCCTACCTCTCTGCTCTTTCTATCGCTGCCACACTGTTCTCTCCCTCGCTGTCTCTCCCTACCTCTCTGCTCTTTCTCCAGTCTCAGTCCAGTCTCCTGACCTGCAGCTGTGCAGACACAGACAGAGGGATGGGGCTCTGGTTCATGTGGGAGCGTTTAGAGTGTTTAAGGAAGTTGTCACCATGTGTGATAAAACAGCGAGTGTCTCCCCGAACCCAACATAAATCATCCTGATGCTGAGAAAGACAGGTTTTAATACAGTAATAGATGACTTGCATCATATGTCCATTGTTCTCCTTCAATGCCCAAAAGAGCCAAACAGGAAGTAACATTATTATATTGAATATGTCCGTTGTCCTCAATGAGTGTCTGAATGGGTTATGCCGACAGTTTGTTCTTGATCTGATGCTCCTTGGTTGGACTGCGAGGTGGTTGGAATTGACCTTTTCTTTGACCTGTGGAATTTAGCCTATAGCCGACACGTTCCACTGCTCTTTAATCATGTATTTACCTTTCCACAATGAATTATCTTAATGTGACAGCTTTCCTGACACTCTATGAATTGTACCGTTAGTCTAACACGGCACTGACATGTTCATCGGAGGGGAACCTATGATTCTCAGAACCCAGACCCCCTAGGGAGAGGTTTACGGGTCGCTCCCCCTTGCTCCCTTGTGGTGCACCTCCTTAAAACCCTCCCCCCCTCATCCTCGGAGCGTGTTAGGTAAATCCAGGGGTCTAGTGGGAAGGTATTGAGCATGACACATGTAGCCTTCTCATTACATTCCTCAGTGTACTACTCTGAGAGAGGAACCTTTGGCGCTCCTCACTTGAGGTAGAGAGGGATAAGTTGAGAGGTAGAGAGGGATAAGTTGAGAGGTAGAGAGGGATAGGTTGAGAGGTAGAGAGGGATAGGTTGAGAGGTAGAGAGGGATAGGTTGAGAGGTAGAGAGGGATAGGTTGAGAGGTAGAGAGGGATAGGTTGAGAGGTAGAGAGGGATAGGTTGAGAGGTAGAGAGGGATAGGTTGAGAGGTAGAGAGGGATAGGTTGAGAGGTAGAGAGGGATAGGTTGAGAGGTTGAGAGGTAGGGATAGAGGGATAGGGAGAGGTAGGTTGAGAGGTAGAGAGGGATAGGTTGAGAGGTAGAGAGGGATAGGTTGAGAGGTAGAGAGGGATAAGTTGAGAGGTAGAGAGGGATAGGTTGAGAGGTAGAGAGGGATAGGTTGAGAGGTATAGAGGGATAGGTTGAGAGGTTGAGAGGGATAGGTTGACACGTAGAGAGGGATAGGTGGAGAGGTAGAGAGGGATAGGTTGAGAGGTAGAGAGGGATAGGTGGAGAGGTAGAGAGGGATAGGTTGAGAGGTAGAGAGAGAGGGAGAGACATTTGTATAGTATAGACTGGTATAGTATAGACTAGTCTTATACTATACCAGAGGCTGAGTTATTTTGACTCTCTCCACCCCTCTCTCAGTTTTGACCCCCAGCCCTAATCCCCTCTCCCCAAGGGCGCAGTCTGGGTTGTGCACACACATGCCTTTTCATCCCATACAATAGCCCCTCAATCCTACACACACACACACACACACACACACGCACATCCCCCCCCCCACACACACACACCCCATTCAGAGGTCCCCTGTATACACACTCAGACAGACAGTAGCCTGAGGCTACAGGGTCTTCTCAGAGCACTTCAAAGGCCTTGTCTCTCCAGCTCAGATCAGCTCCACAACTACAGCCACAACAGGTGATGAGAGAGGCCGCTTGGGAAACAGAAGGTAGAGCCACTCTTTTGCTTACTGGGAAGTTGATGGCTCAGTGTGCATATTTGTGTCAGTTATGATAGAGTGTGTTGAGGTATGTATATGTGGCTTTCGTGGTAAGTGTTTTCTGTGTTTCCCTTGGCAACAGCCTGACCTGACTCAGAGCTTCATACAGTGTGTTTAGACAAACAGCAGGAAAATAGACTGTTGGGATGTTATTGCAAGTGGACATTAAGACTTGACACACACACCACTCCCCCCCACACACACACACACACATGCGTTGCAATGAAATGTTCTGTTACTTTCTGTACCGATGTCCAGCTGTCAGACTCCCATTGAACAGACAGGCACATTCAGTGACCCCTCCTTTCTACGATAAATGAAGAGCTGTTAGCTGCTTGTTCCTGTACTCCGGCCTGCTCCCCCCCTCTCCAAACCTCTCATACCTCTGTCCACTCCTGCTCCCCCCTACGGGTGGCAGGCGGATTAGGGGGTCAGAAGTCAGAGGGGGGGGGTGCAGCTGGAGGGGCCAGTCAGAACACAGGTCAGGACAGGGAACTGACGAGGTGGAAGGAGCAGGGTCCAGGAGTGTGTGTGTGTGTGTGTGTTGGGCGGAGGGGCAGGATTGGGGGTGTAGGAGTTTTGGCAGGCAGGAAACTGGCAGGGAAGAAGGACTAGGGTCGAGGGGTTTGTGTGTGTGTGTGTGTGTGTGTGTGTGACTTCAGTTATAATTTGTTCCTTCAGGTATAGTAGACACCATACCAGTCATACCTGTATGATCACCATACAACTTGGAACATTTACCATTTCAATCAGTATAATGTGTTTGTTTGTTTACTCACGTAAAAGAGAGTCAAGTTCTTCTCCCTTCTTTACCCCCTCTTTACACCACTGTTACTCTCTGTTATCATCTATCCAGAGTCACTTTAATAACTCCACCTACATGTACATACTACCTCAACTAACCGGTTCCTCCGCACGTTGACTCTGTACCGGCACCCCCCTGTATATAGTCTCCACGTTGACTCTGTACCGGCACCCCCCTGTATATAGTCTCCACGTTGACTCTGTACCGGCACCCCCTGTATATAGTCTCCACGTTGACTCTGTACCGGAACCCTCCTGTATATAGTCTCCACGTTGACTCTGTACCGGCACCCCCTGTATATAGTCTCCACATTGACTCTGTACCGGCACCACCCCCTGTATATAGTCTCCACGTTGACTCAGTACCGGCACCCCCTGTATATAGTCTCCAGTTGACGTTGACTCTGACTCGGCACCCCCTGTATATAGTCTCCACGTTGACTCAGTACTCGGCACCCCCCCTGTATATAGTCTCCGCGTTGACTCTGTACCGGCACCCCCTGTATATAGTCTCCACGTTGACTCTGTACCGACTCTTTGTACCCCCCCCTGTATATAGTCTCCACATTGACTCTGTACCGGCACCTCCCTGTATATAGTCTCCACGTTGACTCAGTACCGGCACCCCCTGTATATAGTCTCCCCCCCTGTAGACTGACTCTGTACCGACTCTGTACTCTGTACACCCCCCTGTATATAGTCTCCACGTTGACTCTGTACCGGCACCCCCTGTATATAGTCTCCACGTTGACTCTGTACCGGCACCCCCTGTGTATATAGTCTCCACGTTGACTCAGTACCGGCACCCCCTGTATATAGTCTCCACCTTGACTCTGTACCGGCACCCCCTGTATATAGTCTCCACGTTGACTCTGTACCGACCCCCTGTATATAGTCTCCACGTTGACTCTGTACCGGCACCCCCTGTATATAGTCTCCACGTTGACTCTGTACCGGCACCCCCTGTATATAGTCTCCACGTTGACTCTGTACCGGCACCCCCTGTATATAGTCTCCACTCCACGTTGACTCTGTACCCCCTGGTCACCCCCACCCCCTGTATATAGTCTCCACGTTGACTCTGT
>NC_056430.1:74615020-74620020 GCF_018296145.1 Oncorhynchus tshawytscha
CTCTCCTCCTCATCTCTCTCCCTCCTCATTCTCTCTCTCCTCCTCATTCTCTCTCCTCCTCATTCTCTCTCTCCCCTCCTCATTCTCTCTCCTCCCTCCTCATTCTCTCTCTCCTCCTCATTCTCTCTCTCCCTCCTCATTCCTCTCCCTCCTCATTCTCTCTCCCTCCTCATTCTCTCTCTCCCTCCTCATTCTCTCTCTCCCTCCTCATTCTCTCTCTCCCTCCTCATTCTCTCTCTCTCCTCCTCATTCTCTCTCTCCCTCCTCATTCTCTCTCTCCCTCCTCATTCTCTCTCTCCCTCCTCATTCTCTCTCTCTCCTCCTCATTCTCTCTCTCCCTCCTCATTCTCTCTCCCTCCTCATTCTCTCTCTCCTCCTCATTCTCTCTCTCCCTCCTCATTCTCTCTCTCCCCTCCTCATTCTCTCTCTCCCTCCTCATTCTCTCTCTCCCTCCTCATTCTCTCTCTCCCTCCTCATTCTCTCTCTCCCTCCTCATTCTCTCTCTCCCTCCTCATTCTCTCTCTCCCTCCTCATTCTCTCTCTCCCTCCTCATTCTCTCTCTCCCTCTCTCTCCCTCTCTCTCTCTCCTCCTCATTCTCTCTCTCCCTCCTCATTCTCTCTCTCCCTCCTCATTCTCTCTCTCCCTCCTCATTCTCTCCCTCCTCATTCTCTCTCTCCCTCCTCATTCTCTCTCTCCCTCCTCATTCTCTCTCTCCCTCCTCATTCTCTCTCTCCCTCCTCATTCTCTCTCTCCCTCCTCATTCTCTCTCTCCCTCCTCATTCTCTCTCTCCCTCCTCATTCTCTCTCTCCCTCCTCATTCTCTCTCTCCTCCTCATTCTCTCTCTCCCTCCTCATTCTCTCTCTCCCTCCTCATTCTCTCTCTCCCTCCTCATTCTCTCTCCCTCCTCATTCTCTCTCTCCCTCCTCATTCTCTCTCTCCCTCCTCATTCTCTCTCTCCCTCCTCATTCTCTCTCTCTCCCTCCTCATCTCTCTCTCCCTCCTCATTCTCTCTCTCTCCCTCCTCATTCTCTCTCTCCCTCCTCATTCTCTCTCTCCCTCCTCATTCTCTCTCTCCCTCCTCATTCTCTCTCTCCCTCCTCATTCTCTCTCTCCCTTCTCTCTCTCCCTCCTCATTCTCTCTCTCCTCCTCATTCTCTCTCTCCCTCCTCATTCTCTCTCTCCCTCTCCCTCCTCATTCTCTCTCTCCCTCCTCATTCTCTCTCTCCCTCCTCATTCTCTCTCTCTCCTCTCATTCTCTCTCTCCCTCCTCATTCTCTCTCCCCTCCTCATTTCTCTCTCTCCTCCTCATTCCCTCCCTCCTCATTCTCTCTCTCCCTCCTCATTCTCTCTCTCCCTCCTCATTCTCTCTCTCCCTCCTCATTCTCTCTCTCCCTCCTCATTCTCTCTCTCCCTCCTCATTCTCTCCTCATTCTCTCTCTCCTCATCTCTCTCTCTCCCTCCTCATTCTCTCTCTCTCTCTCTCCCTCCTCATTCTCTCTCCCTCCTCATTCTCTCTCCTCATTCTCTCTCTCCCTCCTCATTCTCTCCTCATTCTCTCTCCCTCCTCATCTCTCTCTCCTCATTCTCTCTCTCCCTCCTCATTCTCTCTCTCCCTCCTCATTCTCTCTCTCCCTCCTCATTCTCTCTCTCCTCTCCTCATTCTCTCTCTCCTCCTCATTCTCTCTCTCCCTCCTCATTCTCTCTCTCCCTCCTCATTCCTCATTCTCTCTCTCCCTCCTCATTCTCTCTCCTCATTCTCTCCTCCCCTCTCTCTCTCTCTCCCTCCTCATTCTCTCTCTCCCTCCTCATTCTCTCTCTCCCTCCTCATTCTCTCTCTCCCTCCTCATTCTCTCTCTCCCTCCTCATTCTCTCTCTCCCTCCTCATTCTCTCTCTCCCTCCTCATTCTCTCCCTCCTCATCTCTCTCCCTCCTCATTCTCTCTCTCCCTCATTCTCTCTCTCCCTCCTCATTCTCTCTCTCCCTCCTCATTCTCTCTCTCCCTCCTCATTCTCTCTCTCCCTCCTCATTCTCTCTCTCCCCTCATTCTCTCTCTCTCCCTCCTCATTCTCTCTCTCCCTCCTCATTCTCTCTCTCCCTCCTCATTCTCTCTCTCCCTCCTCATTCTCTCTCTCCCTCCTCATTCTCTCTCATTCTCTCTCTCCCTCTCTTCTCTCCCTCCTCATTCTCTCTCTCCCTCCTCTCTCTCCCTCCTCATTCTCTCTCTCCCTCCTCCTCATTCTCTCTCTCTCTCCTCATTCTCTCTCTCCCTCCTCATTCTCTCTCTCCCTCCTCATTCTCTCTCTCCCTCCTCATTCTCTCTCTCCCTCCTCATTCTCTCTCTCCCTCCTCATTCTCTCTCTCCCTCCTCATTCTCTCTCTCCCTCATTCTCTCTCTCCCTCCTCATTCTCTCTCTCCCTCCTCATTCTCTCTCTCCCTCATTCTCTCTCTCCCTCCTCATCTCTCTCTCTCCCTCCTCATTCTCTCTCTCTCCTCATTCTCTCTCCCTCCTCATTCTCTCTCTCCCTCCTCATTCTCTCTCTCCCTCCTCATTCTCTCTCTCCTCCTTCTCTCTCTCCCTCCTCATTCTCTCTCTCCCTCCTCATTCTCTCTCTCCCTCCTCATTCTCTCTCTCCCTCCTCATTCTCTCTCCCTCCTCATTCTCTCTCTCCCTCCTCATTCTCTCTCTCCCTCCTCATTCTCTCTCTCCCTCCTCCTCTCTCTCCTCATTCTCTCTCTCCCTCCTCATTCTCTCTCTCTCCCTCCTCATTCTCTCTCTCCCTCCTCATTCTCTCTCTCCCTCCTCATTCCTCCTCCTCATTCTCTCTCTCCCTCCTCATTCTCTCTCTCTCCTCATTCTCTCCTCCTCATTCCTCTCCTCATTCTCTCTCTCCCTCCTCATTCTCTCTCTCCCTCCTCATTCTCTCCTCCCTCATTCTCTCTCTCCCTCCTCATTCTCTCTCTCCCTCCTCATTCTCTCTCTCCCTCCTCATTCTCTCTCTCCCTCCTCATTCTCTCTCTCCCTCCTCATTCTCTCTCTCCGTCCTCATTCTCTCTCTCCCTCCTCATTCTCTCTCTCCCTCCTCATTCTCTCTCTCCCTCCTCATTCTCTCTCTCCCTCCTCATTCTCTCTCTCCCTCTCCCTCCTCTTTCTTCACTCTAAGTCATGTATGAATGAAAACAAACACACGACACAGAAGGTCTTGAATGACATCATTTTGTAGTCCCTTACCAAACATTGCAGATGCCTCCATGGCTTCACTATAAGTAACATGTCAACACTTCTCTCAGAGCAAGCAGAGTGTGTGAAGTTATTGGTCCTACATTGTGTGTGTGTGTGTGTGTGTTAAAAGTTTTACTGCACACTCTGATTTAAGTTCAGTTTATGACCTCCTAATATTTAAGGATAGGATTTGGGGAGGGTAATTTGACCCTTAGATCTGTCAACTTCCACCCAGAATGTTTCTGTCTCTGGGAACAAACAGAGGTCACTGGCTTTATCCACCAAATCAACACGTAGACTAAATGAAAACTTTACCAGAACACTGTGAAGGAGACTGGAGTGAACGGATGGTCAGTCTTAGATCTCTCTGTCTCTCTCTCTCTCTCTCTCTTTGTCTGTCTGTCTGTCTGTCTGTCTGTCTGTCTGTCTGTCTGTCTGTCTGTCTGTCTGTCTGTCTGTCTGTCTGTCTGTCTCTCTGTCTCTCTCTCTCTGTCTCTCTGTCTCCCTGTCTCCCTGTCTCCCTGTCTGTCTGTCTCTCTGTCTCCCTGTCTCCCTGTCTCTCTGTCTCCCTGTCTCTCTGTCTCTCTGTCTCTCTGTCTCTCTGTCTCCCTGTCTCTCTGTCTCTCTGTCTCTCTGTCTCCTCTCCTGTCTCCTGTCTCCCTGTCTCTCTGTCTCCCTGTCTCCCTGTCTCCTCCTGTCTCCTGTCTCTCTGTCTCTCTGTCTCCTGTCTCCTCTCTCTCTGTCTCTGTCTCTCTGTCTCCCTGTCTCTCTTTCTCTCTGTCTCTCTGTCTCCTCTGTCTCTCTGTCTCTCTGTCTGTCTGTCTGTCTGTCTGTCTGTCTGTCTGTCTGTCTGTCTGTCTGTCTGTCTGTCTGTCTGTCTGTCTGTCTGTCTGTCTGTCTGTCTCTCTCTCTCTCTCTCTCCTGTCTCTCCTGTCTCTCTGTCTCCCTGTCTCTCTGTCTCTCTGTCTCTCTGTCTCTCTGTCTCTCTGTCTCCCTGTCTCTCTGTCTCTCTGTCTCTCTGTCTCCCTGTCTCTCTGTCTCTCCAGGGGTCCATGAGGAGTTTGAGTAAACAGTTATGTGAGAGAGTAAACACTAAAGGTTCAGTAACCTACACATCATCTGTCATTTCCCCTTCCACAATCCTCCCTCCTTAGTTACACACCAGTTCCCTCAATACACACATTTTAATTTTTCACTTGTTTACACTATTCTTACGAAAACCTGAGTCACACTCACGCACAAACACACACCAATGGATGAGTACCCCCCTCTCAGTCCATCCTTGGGCCAGTAACCGAAAGGTTGCTGGTTCTAATCCCTGAGCCGGCAAGGTGGATAAATCTGCCGTTCTGCCCTTAAGCAAGGCAGTTAACTCCCAACAACAGCTTCTCCCCAGGCCCCGATGACGTGGACGTCGATTAATGCCCCCTCCGCACCTCTCTGTTTCAGAGGGGTAAGTTCATATGCGGAAAGACACATTTGGTTTGAATGCAGTTGTACAACTGACTAAGTATCCCCCTTTTCCTTCCCTTTTCTTTACTTCTAAATCTCCACAGTATAACTCCCCTCACTGGCTTAACGCTGGGGTGGTGAGGTGATCCAGCCGTGTGTGTGTAGTGTAGTTTAGTGTGTAGTTTAGTGTGTAGTTTAGTGTCTAGTGTATGTGTCTTATTGGTCAGACACAGGCACATACAAGGTCAGTGTGCTAACGAGGAGTCTGTGTGGCTAACTAATATGACAGATGTGTGTGTGTGTGTGTGTGTGTGGAGGAGTTAAT
>NC_056430.1:74625020-74637520 GCF_018296145.1 Oncorhynchus tshawytscha
TTTGTACGGAGTAGCCTTGTGTGGGCGAGCATGTGTGTATATGTGCCTATAAGTTTGTATGAAGAAGTATACGAGTGCATCACTCTCTCTCTTTCTCTCTCACACTCTCTCTCTCTCTGTCAATTCAATTCAATTTAAGGGGCTTTATTGTCATGGGAAACATATGTTAACATTGCCAAAGCAAGTGAGGTAGATAATATATAAAAGTGAAATAAACAATACAAATTAACAGTGTTGTAACAATGTACAAATGGTGAAAGTACACAAGGGAAAATAAATAAGCATAAATATGGGTTGTATTTACAATGGTGTTTGTTCTTCACTGGTTGCCCTTTTCTTGTGGCAACAGGTCACAAATCTTGCTGCTGTGATGGCACACTGTGGAATTTCACCCAGTAGATATGGGAGTTTATCAAAATTGGATTTGTTTTCGAATTCTTTGTGGATCTGTGTAATCTGAGGGAAATATGTCTCTTTAATATGGTCATACATTGGGCAGGAGGTTAGGAAGTGCAGCTCAGTTTCCACCTCATTTTGTGGGCAGTGAGCACATAGCCTGTCTTCTCTTGAGAGCCATGTCTGCCTACGGCTGCCTTTCTCAATAGCAAGGTTATGCTCACTGAGTCTGTACATAGTCAAAGCTTTCCTTAAGTTTGGGTCAGTCACAGTGGTCAGGTATTCTGCCACTGTGTACTCTCTGTTTAGGGCCAAATAGCATTCTAGTTTGCTCTTTTTTTTTGTTAATTCTTTCCAATGTGTCAAGTAATTATCTTTTTGTTTTCTCATGATTTGGTTGGGTCTAATTGTGCTGTTGTCCTGGGACTCTGTAGGGTGTGTTTGTGTTTGTGAAAGAGACCCAGGACCAGCTTTCTTAGGGGACTCTTCTCCAGGTTCATCTCTCTGTAGGTGATGGCTTTGTTATGGAAGGTTTGGGAATCGCTTCCTTTTAGGTGGTTGTAGAATTAAACGTCTCTTTTCTGGATTTTGATAATTAGTGGGTATCGGCCTAATTCTGCTCTGCATGCATTATTTGGTGTTCTACGTTGTACATGGAGGATATTTTTGCAGAATTCTGCAGGCAGAGTCTCAATTTGGTGTTTGTCCCATTTTGTGAAGTCTTGGTTGGTGAGCGGACCATGTGTCTAGGATGCCCTGTGTCTGTCTCTCTCTGTCTCTCTGTCTCTGTCTCTCTGTCTCTCTGCCTCTGTCTCTCTGTCTCTGTCTCTCTGTCTCTCTCTGTCTCTCTCTCTCTCTCTCTCTGTCTCTCTCTCTCTCTCTCTCTCTGTCTCTCAATTCAATTCAATTCAATTCAAGGGGCTTTATTGGCATGGGAAACGTGTTAACATTGCCAAAGCAAGTGAGGTAGACAACATACAAAGTGAATATATAAAGTGAAAAACAACAAAAATTAACAGTAAACATTACACATACAGAAGTTTCAAAACAGTAAAGACATTACAAATGTCATATTATATATATATATATACAGTGTTTTAACAATGTACAAATGGTTAAAGGACACAAGATAAAATAAATAAGCATAAATATGGGTGTATTTACAATGGTGTTTGTTCTAGTGTCTTGTTCTAGTATCTCTCTCTCTCTGTCTCTCTGCCTCTGTCTCTCTCTCTCTGTCTCTCTCTGTCTCTCTCTCTCTGTCTCTCTCTGTCTCTCTCTCTGTCTCTCTGCCTCTGTCTCTCTCTCTCTCTCTCTCTCTCTCTCTCTGCTCTCTGACATAGAGAAGGTGTCTCTCTCTCTCTCTGTCTCTGTCTCTCTTCTCTGCTCTCTCTCTCTCTCTCTGCTCTCTCTGTCTCTGCTCTCTCTCTCTCTCTCTCTCTCTCTCTCTCTGCTCTCTGTCTATCTAATGCTGTCTGTCTCTCTGTCTCTGTCCCTCTCTGCTGTCTCTGTCTCTCTCTCTCTCTCTCAGGTGATCTGTCTCTGTCCCTCTCTCTGTCTCTCTGTCTCTGTCCCTCTCTCTCTGTCTCTCTCTGACTAGTCTGTCTGTCTCTTGTCTGCTCTGTCTCTCTTCTCTCTGCTGGTGACTAGTCTCTCTGTCTCTCTGTCTCTCTCTCTCTCTCTCTCTCTCTCTCTCTCTCTCTCTCTCTCAGAAGGTCTCTCTCTCTCTCTGTCCCTCAATTCAATTCAAGGGCTTTATTGGCATGGGAAACGTGTTAACATTGCCAAGGGAAGTGAGGTAGATAATATATGAAGTGAATATATGAAGTGAAATAAACAATAAAAATGAACAGTATGCATTACACATACAGAAGTTTCAAAACAATAAAGACATTACAAATGTCATATATATATATATACAGTGTTTTAACAATGTACAAATGGTAAAGGACACTAGATAAAATAAATAAGCATAGATATGGGTTGTATTTACAATAGTGTGTGTTCTTCACTGGTTGCCCTTTTCTCGTGGCAACAGGTCACAAATCTTGCTGCTGTGATGGCACACTGTGGAATTTCACCCAGTAGATATGGGAGTTTTTCAAAATTGGATTTGTTTTCGAATTCTTTGTTGATCTGTGTAATCTGAGGGGAATATGTCTCTCTAATATGGTCATACATTGGGCAGGAGGTTAGGAAGTGCAGCTCAGTTTCCACCTCATTTTGTGGGCAGTGAGCACATAGCCTGTCTTCTCTTGAGAGCCATCTCTCTCTCTCTCTCTCTCTCTCTCCCTCTCTCTCTCTCTCTCTCTTTCTCTCTCTGCAGGTGACATAGAGAAGGTGCTGGCAGCTGTTATTAATGCAGGTGACATAGAGAAGGTGCTGGCAGCTGTTATTAATGCAGGTGACATAGAGAAGGTGCTGGCAGCTGTTATTAATGCAGGTGACATAGAGAAGGTGCTGGCAGCTGTTATTAATGCAGGTGACATAGAGAAGGTGCTGGCAGCTGTTATTAATGCAGGTGACATAGAGAAGGTGCTGGCAGCTGTTATTAATGCAGGTGACATAGAGAAGGTGCTGGCAGCTGTTATTAATGCAGGTGACATAGAGAAGGTGATGGCAGCTGTTATTAATGCAGGTGACATAGAGAAGGTGCTGGCAGCTGTTATTAATGCAGGTGACATAGAGAAGGTGCTGTCAGCTGTTATTAATGCAGGTGACATAGAGAAGGTGCTGGCAGCTGTTATTAATGCAGGTGACATAGAGAAGGTGCTGTGAGCTGTTATTAATGCAGGTGACATAGAGAAGGTGCTGGCAGCTGTTATTAATGCAGGTGACATAGAGAAGGTGCTGTCAGCTGTTATTAATGCAGGTGACATAGAGAAGGTGCTGTCAGCTGTTATTAATGCAGGTGACATAGAGAAGGTGCTGGCAGCTGTTATTAATGCAGGTGACATAGAGAAGGTGCTGGCAGCTGTTATTAATGCAGGTGACATAGAGAAGGTGCTGGCAGCTGTTATTAATGCAGGTGACATAGAGAAGGTGCTGGCAGCTGTTATTAATGCAGGTGACATAGAGAAGGTGCTGGCAGCTGTTATTAATGCAGGTGACATAGAGAAGGTGCTGGCAGCTGTTATTAATGCAGGTGACATAGAGAAGGTGCTGTCAGCTGTTATTAATGCAGGTGACATAGAGAAGGTGCTGGCAGCTGTTATTAATGCAGGTGACATAGAGAAGGTGCTGGCAGCTGTTATTAATGCAGGTGACATAGAGAAGGTGCTGGCAGCTGTTATTAATGCAGGTGACATAGAGAAGGTGCTGGCAGCTGTTATTAATGCAGGTGACATAGAGAAGGTGCTGGCAGCTGTTATTAATGCAGGTGACATAGAGAAGGTGCTGTCAGCTGTTATTAATGCAGGTGACATAGAGAAGGTGCTGTCAGCTGTTATTAATGCAGGTGACATAGAGAAGGTGCTGGCAGCTGTTATTAATGCAGGTGACATAGAGAAGGTGCTGTCAGCTGTTATTAATGCAGGTGACATAGAGAAGGTGCTGTCAGCTGTTATTAATGCAGGTGACATAGAGAAGGTACTGTCAGCTGTTATTAATGCAGGTGACATAGAGAAGGTGCTGGCAGCTGTTATTAATGCAGGTGACATGAGAAGGTGTTGTCAGCTGTTATTAATGCAGGTGACATAGAGAAGGTGCTGGCAGCTGTTATTAATGCAGGTGACATAGAGAAGGTGTTGGCAGCTGTTATTAATGCAGGTGACATAGAGAAGGTGCTGGCAGCTGTTATTAATGCAGGTGACATAGAGAAGGTGTTGGCAGCTGTATGTCGATGCTTATCTTCACACAAAGAAGTGTGTGTATGTGTCAGAGTGAGAGCGTGTATGTGTGTGTGTGAGAGAGAGCCTGTGTGTTCATGAGAGTGTGTGTGTGTGTGTGTGTGTGTGTCGGAGAGAGGGAAAGTGTGTGTGTGTGTGTGTACACACTCTCATAGATTTGTGTTTACATAGACATACTTCAATATGAACAACATTACTAGTGACATGCAGTCAGAGAGGTACCGGTTAGGGCCAAGCTCACCACACACCTAAACACTGTGCAACATACCACGCACCTAAACACTGTGCAGCACACCACGCACCTAAACACTGTGCAACACACCACGCACCTAAACACTGTGCAACACACCACGCACCTAAACACTGTGCACACCACGCACCTAAACACTGTGCAACACACCACGCACCTAAACACTGTGCAGCACACCACGCACCTAAACACTGCAACACACCACGCACCTGCAGCACACCACGCACCTAAACACTGTGCAACACACCAGCACACCTAAACACTGTGCAACACACCACGCACCTAAACACTGTGCAACACTGCAACATGCAGCACACCACGCACCTAAACACTGTGCAGCACACACACCACGCACCTAAACACTGTGCAGCACACCACGCACCTGTGCAGCTGTGTGCAACACACCACACAAACACTAAACACACAAAACACACACACGCAAACACTGTGCAAACACCACGCACCTAAACACTGTGCAACACACCACGCACCTAAACACTGTGCAACACACCACAACCTAAACACTGTGCAGCACACCACGCACCTAAACACTGTGCAACACACCACGCACCTAAACACTGTGCAACACACCACGCACCTAAACACTGTGCAACACACCACGCACAAACACTGTGCAACACACTGTGCAACACACCACGCACCTAAACACTGTGCAACACACCACGCACCTAAACACTGTGCAACACACCACGCACCTAAACACTGTGCAACACACCACGCACCTAAACACTGTGCAACACACCACACACCTAAACACTGTGCAACACACCACGCACCTAAACACTGTGCAACACACCACACACCTAAACACTGTGCAACACACCACGCACCTAAACACTGTGCAACACACCACGCACCTAAACACTGTGCAACACACCACACACCTAAACACTGTGCAACACACCACGCACCTAAACACTGTGCAACACACCACGCACCTAAACACTGTGCAACACACCACGCACTAAACACTGTGCAACACACCACGCACCTAAACACTGTGCAAACACGCACCTAAACACTGTGCAACACACCACGCACCTAAACACTGTGCAGCACACCCTACGCACCTAAACACTGTGCAGCACACCACACACCTAAACACTGTGCAACACACCACGCACTGTGCAACACACCACGCACCTAAACACTGTGCAACACACCACACACCTAAACACTGTGCAACACACCACACACCTAAACACTGTGCAACACACCACACACCTAAACACTGTGCAACACACCACACACCTAAACACTGTGCAACACACCACGCACCTAAACACTGTGCAACACACCACACACCTAAACACTGCGCAACACACGCGGCAGCCAGCAGACAAACACATATTGCAAACCACAGGAGAAAGTTCCAGTTTTTCAAGTGGAGATCTCGGATTGATATTCCTCTCCTTCCTGTTTACTCATTGTTTCCTTCATAAGAAGTTTCCAGAATGCACTCTGTATAGCGGTGCGTTAAAGCAGATGTGTTTAAAAAATATAACATTTCACTGCACCTACCTGGTGTACACGTATGTGACAATAAAAACATGTATATTTATATATATTTTTTAACTAATTCACCCAAAGTTTCACCCATCAAATACACAAAACCATGGTTACAGCTTCTGCTTTCAGCCACAACCATTAGGTTCCAGAGTCAAACCACCATTTTACAAACTCTGCTTTCACAAGATCAGATTCCTCCCTCCCTCCCTCCCTCCCTCCCTCCCTCCCTCCCTCCCTCCCTCCCTCCCTCCCTCCCTCCCTCCCTCCCTCCCTCCCTCCCTCCCTCCCCTCCCTCCCCCTCCCTCCCTCCCTCCCTCCTCCCCAGGTGAGAGACACAGCAACCCGATCCAGGTGTAACTCAGGTGTAACCCGTGTAAGGTGGTGTGTCCCTCGCTATCTCTCTTTCTTCCCTCTTTCTTCCCCCTTTCTTCTCCTATAGACCCCGAACAGCAACAGTTTAGTAGAGGGACTGAAACTCTACCCCAGGAAACAGGCTCTTGGGAGTGTGTGTGTGTGCGTATGTGGGTGTGTGTGTGTCTGAAACAGGCTCTTGGGAGTGTGTGTGTGTCTGTGTGTGTATGTGCGTGTGTGTGTGTCTGAAACAGGCTCTTGGGAGTGTGTCGCACCGCGACTTACAAGGCTTGTTTTGGTGGGTTAGGTTTCCAGTGAAGTGTGTCGATCGGAGGATGACGAGGGGTAATGGTGTTGTTATGGTCGTAAGTTGTGTGTGGAGTGTGTGGAATGTGTAGATGGATGGATTGGATGGAGAATTTGTGGAAAGCATAGCAAGGGTCGAGAGGTCTGGACTTTACAATTTTTGCTGCATTGTGTTTTTGTTTTGAGACGATTAGGGATATTAGTGTGTGTGTGCTTGCGTGTGTGTGCTGCCATGTGTGGCTGCATGAATAGCGGGGTCAAGAACCTACTGTAGCACTAAACCTATCCTAGCTGCTCAGGCCCTCAACATGAAACGTTACTGTCAAGCCATTCCTTCTCTACATGCTCTTACACAGTATCTAATTGCGGGTTCCGTTGACAACGGCATTGCTATTCTCCATGTCAAGTTGTAGAGTTTAAGTCCTGGTAACCAGTTCTGATTTGTTGAACCGTTTGTACTGCCTAAAGCCTTAAGGGAACATTGGTAACGGGATCAAGGTTGGTTTACAGTCGGTCTATCGACAGTTGTCGCGGTGACATCATGAACGTTCTATTGTCGTCCAAAATCAAGCTTGTCGTTACAGAAAAGTAGAAACACAAAAACGACAAGCTGCGTGACATCAGCAGCCTGCTGGTCCAAAATGTATATGTCCTAGCAAGCCAGGCAACTAAAAGTAACTTTCTAAACAATATCTCGGTTTGTTTGTAGCTTGTTAGCTTGTTAGCTTGCTGGGTAGCCTGTTTAAATAATGACCATATCATAGCTGACACCATCTTAACTTTAGCGCGTTTTTATTCATTATTACAGGAAAATAAACTCGCAACAAGATCATTATTTACAAGTTAATGGCAAGCTAATTACAGAAAATAGCTTACGGTTGTGAGTGTGACGAAATAAAAGCAGGGCATTCTATCGGAGAATTGAAGAACTTGTGCACAGTCTCAGACAGGTAACCACGACAACGGAAACGGTCGCAGCAACGGTCTACAGACAGTCCACCGGAGTATAAATTAAATGTTGTTTTGACCAGCGACACTTGTCGCATTCTAATTGTCTACAGATAGACCAAGTATTAACTAGAGGTCGACCGATTATGATTTTTCAACGCCGATACCGATTATTGGAGGACGGGAAAAAAGCTGATACTGATTAATCGGCCAATTCAAAAAATTACATGTATTTATTTGTAATAATGACAATTACAACAATACTGAATGAACACTTATTTTAACTTAATATAATACATCAATAAAATCAATTTAGCCTCAAATAAATAATGAAACATGTTCAATTTGGTTTAAATATTGCAAAAACAAAGTGTTGGAGAAGAAAGTAAAAGTGCAATATGTGCCATGTAAAAAAGCTAACGTTTAAGTTCCTTGCTCAGAACATGAGAACATATGAAAGCTGGTGGTTCCTTTTAACATGAGTCTTCAATATTCCCAGTTAAGAAGTTTTAGGTTGTAGTTATGATAGGAATTATAGGACTATTTCTCTCTATACCATTTGTATTTCATTAACCTTTGACTATTGGATGTTCTTATAGGCACTATAGTATTGCCAGCCTAATCTCAGGAGTTGATAGGCTTGAAGTCATAAACAGCTCAATGCTTGAAGCATTGCGAAGAGCTGCTGGCAAACGCACGAAAGTGCTATTTGAATGAATGCTTACGAGCCTGCTGCTGCCTACCATCGCTCAGTCAGACTGCTCTATCAAATATCAAATCATAGACTTAATTATAACATAATAACAGAAATACGAGCCTTTGGTCATTAATATGGTCGAATCCGGAAACTATCATCTCGAAAACAAAAAGTTTATTCTTTCAGTGAAATACGGAACCGTTCCGTATTTTATCTAACCGGTGGCAACCCTAAGTCTAACTATTGCTGTTACATTGCACAACCTTCAATGTTATGTCATAATTATGTACAATTCTGACAAATTAGTTCGCAACGAGCCAGGAGGCCCAAACTGCTGCATAAACCCTGACTCTGCTTGCACAGAATGCAAGAGAAGTGACACAATTTCCCTAATTATAAGAAATTCATGTTAGCAGGAAATATTAACTAAATATGCAGGTATAATATATACTTGTGTATTGATTTTAAAGAAAGGCATTGATGTTTATGGTTAGGTTTGGTGCAACGACAGTGTTAAATCATCACCCCTTAGGGGAAGTAGGCTGTGATTCGATGATAAATTAACAGGCACCTCATCGATTATATGCAACGCAGGACACGCTAGATAAACTAGTAATATCATCAACCATGTGTAGTTAACTAGTGATTATGTGAAGATTGATTGTTTTTTAAAAGTTTAATGCTAGCTAGCAACTTACCTTGGCTTCTTGCTGCCCTTGCGTAACAGGTAGTCAGCCTGCCACGCAGTCTCCTCGTGGAGTGCAATGTAAGGCAGGTGGTTAGAACGTTGGACTAGTAACCGGAAGGTTGCAAAAATGAATCCCTGAGCTGACAAGGTAAAATTCTGTCGTTCTGCCCCTTAACAAGGCAGTTACCCCACCGTTCCTAGGCCGTCATTGAAAATAAGAACGTGTTCTTAACTGTCTTGCCTAGTTAAATAAAGGTGTAAAAAAAAATATATAATAAAAATCGGCCAAATCGGTGACCAGAAATACCGATTTCCGATTGTTATGAAAACTTGAAATCGGCCCTAATTAATCGCCCATTCCGATTAATCGGTCGACCTCTAGTATTAACCAGTCTGAAGTCACTGTCATCCCCCTTTTTGAGGCCATGAAAGAACAGAAATCCCTCCATCAACACACCTTCAGACATGTTATTCATTACCATCCTTTACCTCCATCCCTCCCTCCATCCCTCCCTCACCAAAAAAAAAGTCAGTCCAGGAGTTAAGCCGGCCCTTTTATGTCAAGTGGTCATATTTGGTATGTGCTGGTACTCCCTTGTGATTTTGGGAAAAGATAAGAGGGAAAGAAAAGAAATGAGGGACAAAGAAGTCTGGATCGTAAATCTGAAAATAAGGGCCACCTCTTTCAGAAGTGTAATGACTTTGTGGATGGATTAAGACATTGTATGTACTGTATCAGCAGACCTCAAGCCTGGTTAAACAGGACGGAAGAGTGATCCCTGTAGTTTTACAGCATTCAGTTTAACCCAGGCTAGCAGAGCCCATCTGGCCATACATACAGGTCCTGACTTTGATTATTTACCAACTAGAAAGAGAGGGATAAAGAGAAGGGGCTGCGCATATTGTCTGTCCGAGCTGACAAGGTAAAAATCTGTCGTTCTGCCGCTGAACAGGCAGTTAACACACTGTTCCTAAGATGTCATTGAAAATAAGAATTTGTTCTTAACTGACTTACCTAGCTAAATAAAGGTAAAATAAAAAATGTGGTCTGAGTATAGTTTGCTTTGTTTACACACTGGGGTTTGTATGAATGGAATTGTTTTACTCTGTATATACCAGACAATTGGTATTTTTGTATCTCTCTCTGTTTCTCTCTGTCTCTCTCTGTCTCTCTCTCTCTCTCTCTCTCTCTCTCTCTCTCTGTCTCTCTCTGTCTCTCTCTCTCTCTCTCTCTCTCTCTCTCTCTCTCTCTCTCTCTCTCTCTCTCTCTCTCTCTCTCTCTCTCTCTCTCTCTCTGTCTCTCTCTGTCTCTCTCTGTCCTCTCTCTCTCTCTCTGTCTCTCTCTGTCTCTCTGTCTCTCTCTCTCTCTCTGTCTCTCTCTGTCTCTATCTCTCTTGGTCTCTCTCCTCCTCTCTCTCTCTCTGTTTCTCTCTGTCTCTCTCTCTCTCTGTCTCTCTCTCTCTCTTGGTCTCTCTCCTCCTCTCTCTCTCTCTCTGTCTCTCTCTGTCTCTCTCTGTCTCTCTCTCTCTCTCTCTCTCTCTCTCTCTCTCTCTCTCTCTCTCTCTGTCTCTCTCTGTTTCTCTCTCTCTCTCTCTCTCTCTCTCTCTGTCTCTCTCTGTCTCTCTCTCTCTCTCTCTCTCTCTCTGTCTCTCTCTGTCTCTATCTCTCTTGGTCTCTCTCCTCCTCTCTCTCTCTCTCTGTTTCTCTCTGTCTCTCTCTCTCTCTGTCTCTCTCTCTCTCTATCTCTCTTGGTCTCTCTCCTCCTCTCTCTCTCTCTGTCTCTCTCTGTCTCTCTCTGTCTCTCTCTGTCTCTCTCTCTCTCTCTATCTCTCTTGGTCTCTCTCCTCCTCTCTCTCTCTCTCTGTCTCTCTGTCTCTCTCTCTATCTCTCTTGGTCTCTCTCCTCCTCTCTGTCTCTCTCTGTCTCTCTCTGTCTCTCTCTCTGTCTCTCTCTGTCTCTCTCTCTATCTCTCTTGGTCTCTCTCCTCCTCTCTCCAATCTGGGGGACAAAAGTTTATAGTGCGGTGTTGTCACAGTGAGAGATGGCCCCCAATGCACTGTGGGTAATAAAATCCATCTGTGGTAGTGTGTGCGTGCGCACGTACCAGGGCATGTGAGAGGGTCCTGCTCTATTTCAAGGGAATAACAGTGTTTTCCATTCTGTAGATACCAATCTCTACAAATAATGAGAGAAGACACACAGGGAAGAGAAAGGAAGACACAAAGTGCCTTCCGAGATGAAAACATTCCATAGTGAATATAAAATAGGTCACACCATTTCAACACAGGTTTAGTTTTTCATCACTTCATAACGTACAGTACAACTTCTCAATGTGGTAAGAGCGGCCAGTGTTCAGTTTGTCTCTGTCTATGAAACCAATGTGTTTAATGGCAAACCATTGTCCAGGGCTTTGTGCTTCAGAAGTAATCCCATTGAAACAGGAAATCAAACAGATGGAGTGGGATGATATGTGACATAAAAGGAGAAAAGTGTTTTTTCCAGAGATGAGACGATAGAGTTGTAAGACTTTCATTCTCTCCCTCCATCCCTCCATCCCTCCGTCCTTTCATCCCTCCGTCCCTCCATCCCTCTGTCCTTTCATCCCTCCATCCCTCCGTCCTTTCATCCCTCCGTCCCTCTGTCCTTTCATCCCTCCATCCCTCCGTCCTTTCATCCCTCCATCCCTCCGTCCCTCTGTCCTTTCATCCCTCCGTCCCTCCATCCTTTCATCCCTCCGTCCTTTCATCCCTCCGTCCTTTCATCCCTCCGTCCCTCCGTCCTTTCATCCCTCCGTCCTTTCATCCCTCCGTCCTTTCATCCCTCCGTCCCTCCGTCCTTTCATCCCTCCGTCCCTCTGTCCTTTCATCCCTCCGTTCCTCGGTCCTTTCATCCCTCCGTCCTTTCATCCCTCCGTCCTTTCATCCCTCTGTCCCTCCGTCCTTTCATCCCTCCATCCCTCCGTCCCTCCATCCCTCCGTCCTTTCATCCCTCCATCCCTCCGTCCCTTCGTCCTTTCATCCCTCCGTCCTTTCATCCCTCCGTCCTTTCATCCCTCCATCCCTCCATCCTTTCAGCTCTCCATCCCTCCGTCCACCTCCACATTCATTTGGACTCTCATTCTGAGGCTTTGCAATTGAAGCCAAATCATTTTCTAGCTATATGCTTTTCCTCGGAAGTAATATCAAACCTCATTTCAGACGTATGGCTACAGATAGATGGGATTTGGTGTCTGTCTGTCATAACTAGGACCCAGAGTATTCTCTGGCCATGTGACCTGACGAGGAAAAACTCCTGGCATACAGGGTGGTTCAGACACAATATCCTGATGTGCAACGAGAGAGAGGAGAGATATTTGAGCAACACATATAGAATTCAATTGAGCATTTTGATCAAGCCAATTTAGGTCTGCTGATACAGACGGTATTCTCTGTAAAATAGTTGTTTGTATTGTTACATTGTAGACTTCCTGTCTTGTGTAGACTGCAT